>NC_051158.1:52449648-52521733 GCF_013339745.2 Dermacentor silvarum | reverse complement strand
TTGCGAAAGCCAAGTCAACGGTGCGCACTAGAAAGTATACGTTGAAGCTTTCAGCCGGGCCAACAACCGCGGCCGCCGGGACGACTGGGCTGGGCAGGGGACTTTCAAACATAGGCTCTGAGGCGAAAAAAAAACTAAATATAAAGAAGTGAAAAGCGCGCGCTATCATCGTCCAATCGGAGATACAGGGAGAGAGAGAGCGGCCGTTGATTTAAAGGATGGCGGTACTTTTCTATAGGGACTTTAAAGCTGTCGCCTCACTGTCCTACTCACGGCAAAAAAGTGCGAAATCTAAGAACTTGTAAATCTCCGTTTTTCATCAGAAATTTGTAGCATTCAAAACGTAAAAGCGATACATTAAGAAATAAATGTGCGTATTTTATTTGTTGTATTTTAAAGTATTCGATTGAAGGAACGTGTTGATGCAAGAATGCACAGCATGTGCCCTGTCGCATCGACGGAGGATAGAAAGTAATGCCCGAAGAGGGACGCACGCCTTGACGTGCCCGAGAAAGGCGTGGCAGCGGCTCACGGCAAGTGTGCAGATAGACAGCGGGACAGTGACGGTATGAAAATTGCGATGATACGTGATAACAATACACGGCGCTGGTGCGTTTCCTTGCGCAGTCTTCTGTGCTTGAAACGCCGCGCAGGGTGCGCTCACGTTTTCATACGCGGCTTTATCTCGACATTTCTTTTGGCCCGTTGTTCTTGCGCTTTCCTTGCTATCTCCGTTCACTGACTGCTATCGAGCAAACTCGGGTAAAACTCGTGCGAACGAGAAACTCGGCACATCTTGCATAGCACCTCAGGTTAAATTTGACTGAATGCGCTAAATTTCTGTCTCAATTTATGGAACAGGTAGGGTGCGTAAGTATATTGTGTAGATGTAGAAACGATGAATCCAGTATTGTATACTTTATTATGCAGCGTTACTGATAGCCCTTTGTTTACGGAATTATTTCTTCGCGGCTGAGTGACTCCATTCCCAGAAAGGGATGTGCGGAAAATTTTGAAACGCATTCTCTCCAAGCGAATACTACATGAAACGACGCTAAACATTTTAATGCGCTAGTATTCTCAGGATAACTTACGCACTTTTCTGGGCTATCTATCTATCTATCTATCTATCTATCTATCTATCTATCTATCTATCTATCTATCTATCGATCTATCTATCTATCTACCGATCTATCTATCGATCTATCTATCTATGTTTGCATGATTGTATGCTTGTATCTAAGCGTTCTCCCGGCTACCTGGTGGTGATATGGGCTTGCTGGTCGGTCATCATAGAATCGTACCTGGATAGCACAGCACAACACGGACACAAGTCACAAGTCACTCGGTCGTTCGTGGTTGAAGGGTTAGCGCATCGCGCTGCAGTGCTGAGGTAACAAGCTTAGAAACCAAGGATCGAACCAGCTTGAGTCACTGATTATATGCCAATGTGTACGTACATGCCGCACTTCAACGAACCTCTTTCACACCGACGTGGCTCACCGTATATGCGGGAGTGGTTGGCACCGCTGTTCCAAGAAATTCTTTCACGCCGACTGGGACCACTGGACATTATCCACTCGGTCTGTGCTGATCTTCAATGAACCTCTGTGATACCAACTTGGGTCGATGAGTATGTTCCAGTTGGTGTGCACCGCTCCTCAATGAACATCTTTGACGCCAACTTGACTGACTAGGTATATGTCACTGGGAATGCGCCACTTTACAATAACTAAAATATCCCTTACGTTACTTCGATGCTGAGCGGAATCGAACCTACTTCACAAGGGCTCCTGAACGACAGCTACCCGACGCATCAGGAGCCTGCACCTCAAGTGCACTGTATATGTGCCACTTCTCAATGAACGTCTTCCACGCCAACGCTTTGGCAAGCTGCGCCATTGGCGCACTCAGTATGTGCCGTTCATCAGTGACTCTCTCGCCAACTTGGGTCACTATGTGGCAATGAGGGAACAATTCTCAGCGTTCGCAGGCACCAACGCGATACGCTTCTAGTCTCAGAGGTGACGCGCGGACTTCTCGGCAGTGCCACAAGATGGTGCAGCGCGTCTACAAAGAAACGTTAGCGAGGAGCCCGGTTGACACGTGACGCGTTTCTCAGCGTTCGCACGCACCGACGCGCCATGCATTTCGGAGGCCACGCTCAGGCTTCGTGGTGACGGCGCTAGTTCACTCCAAGTGCTCTTTCGAAAGTGGGAAAGCGTAGTACCGCTGCAGCATACCCCTGATACATAACTCTTTTCGACGGTGGCAATACATTGTGCCGCTGTATTGATCCAATGCTAACGCATCACTCTCGACATTCATCGTAAGATGGATTCTGCCGCGATTTTTTTCTACTTGTCAGCAGCATGGCAAAAGTACCTCCGTACTTGTGTTTCTTTATTATTTTCAGTTCTTAAAGTTTCATTTTACTCTTTGCTCTGACTTGGCTCTCAGTTGCATTTTAAGGTCTTTTTTGTTTTACTTATATTTAAAAGTCTTTATGCACTACAATTGTTAAATTTGGGCGCGTACTTGTGTGCCAAGAGCACGTTGCAAAACGCAGCATAATTTCTCGGGACACTTTTTTTTAGCGTAGCACATCAAATTTTGCTGCAGCGAGTTCGGCTGAATAAGATTGTTCTACTTCAGATCGAAATGCCTCTCAGTGTTTGAGAGAAAGAGAATTCCTATCTAAACTTCCTGTGCAAGACTTTACTGGTACGCAATCGAGGAACGACAGTTTTTCATTACCATATGCAATGCGCTGTAAACAGAACGCGGGAATTTGCGACAAACCTTGTCCTTACTACTGGTGTAGGTACAACGCATTTGACGTGGCGGAAAATTGCATTCGGTGTGTCTGCAGATTCCGTGATGTCAATGACCAACGTTGCAATAGCACTGCCTTCGAGCTTTATTCATCTTTTTTTTTATTGTGTTCATGTTGTTTCGTGAACGTTCTTTAGGTCCGGTTTGGAAATTGATGAAACAAAAAGAAAGTCTAACTTGCATGGCAAGCCGAATCCTTTGCTATTCCATGAAGTTCTGAAAGTACGATTAGAGTACCTGAGGGGAAGAGACGCACGGAAGCATAGAAAAGCTGAAGTGCTTCCTTGGTAACGCTTATCGACCAATTGTCCTTTGGTCGTTTTGAATACAAGCGAGAAATAAATTTCGGCATGTTGTGTGATCATGCCGGTGGTCACACAACACTCTAAAACACGCTACGACAGTCAACACCAACATGTTACCTATGTTCCCGGTGACCTCGTGTTGCTGTGGACTCACGCAACACGCAGACGTGGCTTGAGCCAAAAGCTACTTGCAGAGGCTCATAGCGCGTGAAAAGGCAAGGACCAAGGAAGACGTGACACTCATAGCGCCTGTGTGTGTCACGTCTTGATTCGTCTTTGTCTTTTCACTCGCTATAAGCCTCACGATGTCATACTAACAAGCCCAAATCACTGCACAACACTACTTGCAGACTATGTCGGGCCCTTCTTCACCCTGGATCACCTAAGCGAGCTGAACTACACAATTGCACGGCTCACTTCAAATGACCCCCGTTCATGCAAGACTGAGGTGACGCATGTTGCCCGCCTGAAGCCGTTCACACGAAGGCAGCAGGAGTGACTTGCTCGGCGGGCTTCGTCTGGGAGAGGAGGAAAGTGAAAGTGAGGGACTTCACTTTTGTGCTTCAAATTGTCTTTGTTGAGTGTTTTTTTTTTCTTTCTTCATAAATGGGAGACTGAAATAAACGGCCTGGCCTCTACACAGAGAAATAATGTTCATTTATGCTAAGGACCACAGCGATTACTTAGCAAAGGCAATTAGTTTCCACACACTCTAGTTCTCGTGGTTTAAAGGATATAAACAGCCGGGTGCAGCAAGCCTACATTTCGAATACTTGTACAGAAAATTGCATTTACGTACGCTGGGCACATTAAAATAGCATAAGTGAAATTAACAGAATACACAAATGTGATACGAAGCGAAAACCTGTAAGGCGGTGTAAGCGCTTTGTGTAACATATAGTTTCAAGTTTGCTTGGATTCTGCTTACATTTGGCTGGGTGTGTAGCTAGTTATAATTTTTTTTGTGAGCTTAGGATGAAACACGTCTCTTATGAAGCCACTATGTAATGTGAGTTCTCATTCGCGTCTGACGCCAGAGATAATCTAACTAGGAAAAAAAACAGGGGAAAAAACTGGTCGTCACTGATGTGTGAATCCAGTGCAGCTGCTTTGAACCGATGTGACTTTCTGACGCGTGCCAACATGAGACTGGTGACGTGGCGCGGGTCTTGACTTCGATAGCGTTGATGATCGATATGTTGACACAACCTATCTACGTGAGCAGTGTCTCGAGGTTCCTAATCGAATATTCAAGGGGGCGTCAGATAAGCATCACTTCTCTGACGCAGGCAACATCAACAAACAAAAACCTCTCGGCACATTTGACGCAGGCTGAACGATGCCTTATGCAAAACCGCAGCTTGCAAGGAAGAAAAAATGTTTGCCGAAACGGGAAGGAGGGCAACTTAATTTCACTTACAAATGCGCCGCGACTTGGGTGCTTGTCAATATGCTGTCCGTTCTGGCTTGGATCTTCGCTTGTCGTGGGCGCAGTTACCTTGGACCCAAATCCATGCCGGATAAGTTGACCTTTGGCGTCTCTAGAAAAGTCACACACAGGAACTCACATAAATGCACCCGAACTTTAACTAAAAGATTCCCTTCAACTCTTCAGTTGTTTTTGATAGCTCTCTTTAGCGAAAAAGTTTCCAAAAGTTGGTAAGTTCAAAATAATTGAGGCATAATGCTTAGAAATCCGTAATTGTACCTCAAAACCCCTATTTCACTTATGTCAACTAAACTTGTTACAGCAATTGGAGAGGCAATATTTTATATATCAACATACAGTTTACACTGACTTGTTACTATACAAGATGTTTCATTTTAGCTGCAACAAATTTTTAAAAGTTACCTGTGGTAGATAGCGCAATTATAATCCTTGATCTAAACTACTCGATGAGGCGGCCATTACTTCCACGAGAAATCAAAACACCCAATTGAATAATTAACACAATTACGCTAATTAGCTATTTAATTACCTATTTAATGGCACATCTTTCAAACTACGAATTATAGCCGCTGAATTCGCAAGGCGTACCCACTTGGAACGAATTCTCAGGACTGAACCAGTTTGGAGATAATAATTTTCAATGTGTCGGGCGAAATGCATGGGCGTTCCAGTTAACTTTGTGCTTCAGTGCAAAAAAACAGTGTTTTCCTCAAAAAGAGTACTGGAACGCCCATGCATTTCGTTGGACATTTTGAAAACTAATATCTTGAAACTGGCATAGTGCTGAGAATTCGTTCCACGTGGATACGCCTTGTGAACTCAGCATCTATATTTCGTAGATTAAAAGATATGCCTTGGAATAACTAATTAAGACGTTAATTAGCATAATTATGATAATTATTCACTTAGGCGTTTTGATTTCCCGTAGAAGTTATAGCCGCCTCATCGAGAAGTTCAAGGATTGTAATTGTGCTATCTGCCAGAGGCCATTTGTTAAAAATTTGGTGCAGCTAAAATGAAGCACCCTGTACTTAGGGATTTGCAAAAGTCCTGCTCACAAATTAGAGGTACACTTAAGAATGATGTATACTATATAAGTATTGTTAGGTTTAGGCATATTGATAGGTGGAGCCTAAAAAAAGTTGTGAGAGCTGTTTTTATTCCTGAGTAAGTTTTCATTGCAATTTTAAAGAATTCTCTTTAAGATTAACAACCTAAATAAGCAGGATTTTTAATACACTCTTTAGACTTTCACGCTTCTGTTTATATGCTGGAGCGTCGTTGTAGACGAGTCGACCAGCATACGGAGAATAGGCTTAGTTGGCAGGAAAGCTTGGCTTTGGGCGGCGCGATAATTTTCCATTTGTGGCCAACTCGATAGACGTGTCCAGCTTCGCCACAGTGGTATGACACTGGTCGGCGGTCGACGGTACGCCACAAATTGGTTTTGGCGACAACTCTTCAGCGACAACTCTTCAGTTCGGCGACAACTCTTCATGGAGCCAAGGATTGGCATGCGTATGTCGAAGATACGTCATTGTTGGTGCTGGCGTGATCGGCGGGGTCGGCAGAGTCGACGGGGTCGTGACGATACCGACTCTGTAGCGTAGGTCATGGTCGGGTGTCAAGGGCATCGAAGTTGCGTTGACTGGACGGCGAACAGCCTCCGCATAAGTAAGGCGCCGCGGCGCGTTACCGCAGTCTGGCGATGAAAAAGCTTGCCGGACTTCTTCCCGGACCACATAAGCTACAAAAGATAACGCTGGCGCCGGTTCCGTAGGCGCACTAACAAATCCGAGCTGCCGAAGCTCTTCTCGCACAACCTCTCGGATAACTTCAAGCAGAGGCTTGTCCTTACTCGCAGCTAGTACAGAAGTATTCGCCACCGAGTTACTGATGTCATGGGAATGGTATAGTTGCTGTAGGGCCCGTTCAATGGGTGCGGCCTGTTTTCTGAACTCCGCCACTGTTGTCGGTGGGTTTCTCACAAGGCCGGCAAACAGTTCTTCTTTCACGCCCCGCAATAGATACTGTAGCTTTCTCTCCTCTGACATGTCAGGGTCTGCCCTACGGAAAAGATGGGTCATGTCTTCTGAGGACATAGCAACGCTCTCATTGGGTTTTTGAATGCGGATTTCAAGGAGACGCTGCGTATTTTTTCTCCTGTCGATGCTTGTAAATGTATCCAGAAGCTGTGTGCGGAAGCCGTCCCAAGTAGCAAAGATTCTCTCCCGGTTAACGTACCATGTACGAGCATTGTTCTTCAAATAGAAATAGACGCTCGAGATTTTGTCCGCCGAGTTGGTCTTATGGTTGTACTTGGCGACGTGCTCGAACTGGTCTAGCCAATCTTGGACGTCTTCAAAGGCATCACCATGAAAGCTGTCAGGAACCATGGGGTTCTGCAGTGTTACTTGCGTTGAAGCCGCGGTGGCCACAGTAGTTGCAGGAGGCAAACGATTTCTTGAGGTTTCTTGCAGGGAACTGGACTCGGGCGCTAGGCCTAGCACGCGGCGACTGAACCGGTGGACCTGTGTTTCGATGCGCGATGGCGATTCCGTGCTCGATCGTCGGCTCCGCGAAAGGTTCCAAGTATGAAGGATGAATAAATGAAGAATACCCCACACCTCCACCAGTGTAACGACGTGGGATCGATGAGGACACGGAGCAGCACCAACAAAGACACCTTATCAGTCGTCAACAAAAACCAACAACGTCTTCTTCGTCTTTACGCTTAACCTAAAAAAGTTGTCTCAGTTTCACCTGAAAGGCGAAGCATCAATTGCGATAGCACATTTGTAGATAGCTATACGGAGTAATGATAGTAGCTTTATCAGCTGTATAAACTTGGACATGCAGCAGCACCGGCAACACGCAGAACTGTTGTCGACGCCGTCGGCGTTTTGCCCGTGTTCGCACGAAATGCGTGCGGCGTTGCTGACTGTTGCCGGAGCCTCTGATATAAATAGGCACTTGGTGCCGCAGCTAAATGTCCCCTCCCTTCCCTCCCCCCCCCCCCCCCCCACTGCCTTTCGCGCGTCGGAAGAAGGCGCGTTTGCTCTACATATATGGTGATTGTGAAGGAGGAAAGAGACGCCTACTTCTGCAGCCCTTAAGGGAGCACGGCGCAGAACGCGCGTTTGTTCTCCGCCGTGGGTTCACACTCCGTGAAAGAGCGCATCCCTCGCGCCCTTTCACTCGCACATACAGCGTTCGGCAGCGCTCGGCGACGATTTCATCTCCATTGACGTCATACGGAACCTCACGGCGACGGCAACGGTGACGACGACGGCGACGCCGACGGCAGAAATCTGCTTTGGAGTGTCCATATAATTGCTATCGCAATAAAACCCGCGCTTCTTCAACCTTGTCCCCACTGGCACATACCCGCGGCAATATAGTTGTTCCAATATATACCTAGATGAGTAGGCTCAAAACGCGTGAGTTAATTGCATGAGCAACCAGAGAAATATTTGAAGACATTGAGATTGATGACATGAAGAATATATGCGTCAGCAGGCTTTCCATAAAGATAAAGAATTGAGTTTC
The DNA here is from genome assembly GCF_013339745.2 of Dermacentor silvarum. Taxonomy (NCBI): domain Eukaryota; kingdom Metazoa; phylum Arthropoda; class Arachnida; order Ixodida; family Ixodidae; genus Dermacentor; species Dermacentor silvarum. Next base: position 52,513,594 of record NC_051158.1, on the reverse strand, counting down.
TTGCCATGAGTGTGAACAATGTCCACCTACCTGTATGAGAGTGGTAAAAAACATCGTTAGTGTTTTTTCAGCGTTTTCATTTCCTTGTCGTCTTGCATTTATAGTCTTGTGACTGGGTGAACAAATGGGTTGGTTTCAGTTCTGGCTGTTAGCGTCGCCATGTGTCCCCCCTGGCGGCTAACAAAAAATTAAATACCTTTCTTCTAAAGGCTACACCTTTCAAAAACACAAATTTTTAAAGTAAAATGACAGAATTTTGTGTAGAAAAAAAAGTGTTTCTTCTATGTTTTGCGTATTTTTTCTATGTGGTTTCTGCATTCGCTGCACCTGTGGGATGCGCCCGCTCCCCATTATGGCTTCGGATGCCATTCTGTTAGTCTGCTCCAGGCGCTCCCTGCAGACATGTAGGCTTTTGTCTGCTATTGTGCGCTGCGAAGTTTTGTTTCTGGATCGTATTGTTCTAGCAATGTATGGAAAACACAAGAAATAGCAAAAATACTTTCAGCGTGTCTGTATGGTGGCCGAACCCGGCAAGGGACAGCAGGGCCATTTTTGGCTTTCAAGAGAATAAAAGGTAAGCATGCTTTTTATGCCCTCACGAATGTGGCGAATAGCCGCTACCCTTACCGGAATGGTGATAAGACGAAAGGAAGGGTCTTCTGTACGCGGTAATTGTATTTCTCATGTGTACAGACATTGATGCTATATCTATCGACAGCGGGGAGTGACTGAGGAGAGTGACTGCTAGCTAATTCGCTGACCAGTTTTGTGTGCTGGTATATCTCGGTGGACCGTTAAGTTAATCTAAGTTAAGGACCGCACAAATACCGATGGAACGAAAATTTTTAGGCCTATCGTTAAGATACAGGAAGAGAGCGGCGTGGATCAGAGAGCAAACGGGGATAGCCGATATTCTAGTTGACATTAAGAGGGAAAAATGGAGCTGGGCAGGCCATGTAATGCGTAGGATGGATAACCAGTGGACGATTAGAATTATAGAATGGATGCCAAGAGAATGGAAGCGCAGTCGAGGACGGCAGAAAACTACGTGGGGTGATGAAGTTGGGAAATTTGGAGGCGCAAATTGGAATCAGCTCGCGCAAGACAGGGGTAATTGAAGATCGCAGGGAGACGCCTTCGTCCTGCAGTGTGTAATAAATATAGGCTGATGATAATGCTGATTATGATCATGATCATGTTTCGGTGACTGCTGTTCGTTTGCTTGATGAATAAACAGACTGATAAATTATATTTGCAGCATATATTTGAATGCGTGCTGCACGCACGAGATGGTTAGGTTAGTGAACACTGTGCTTGCTTGTTCTTGGTTAGATATTGCAAACGGCCCCGAGCTTTGCTAGGTGCCGAGTGCAACTGCAGGAGCACAGGGCATTCACAAAAAGCACGGCAAGCACTCTTTTCCCCACGTACCGTGCTATGGCGCAGGCGGCATTTTATATTACTCATTACGGAGCGAATATTTCCGTGAGTCGCCCAAAAACAGCGTGCTGTCTTTCCTCTCTATTGGATATTATTATGCGATGTGCGGTGCTGGCGGTTTTAACTGAGAACAAAGAAGTCGGGTCAATTTTGCCGAGAACGAGCGAATATACCTTCGCAGCGAGTCGCGCTGGCGAGCGTTGTGTACGAAGGTGCTTACGTCGGCGCTTAGAGAGCCACGCGCTCCGGCGTTTCCGCAAAGTTTTGATCCCCCTATGCAGCACAAGTTCTGTGAGAGCAAGAAATGCGCATAGATAGTTGAGCAGTGGCTTCGAACTTTTAAAAGCTAGTCTCCCTCTCATAAGCGTTTACAGAACGAGGAACACCAGGAGTAAAAAAAAAAAAGGTTGAACGAACTAATCCACCAATGCCTCATTTACAAGCGAGTTATAAATTCCTGAATCAAGATAATTAACCGTAAGAAACTTATACCAAGTATTTTCAGACAGTTCTTGTGAAAGCAGCATTACGAAGCCTATTTCTTCACTTTAGTAACAGTTCAACTGAAAAGGTGGCTTGTTACCAAATTGTGTCCAAAATTTGTGCAACATCTTTTGGACAAATCCCACAACAAAACATAATGGGAGTTGACCTACATAAATCAAAGGCTATGTGTAGCGGAAACAGTGCTGAAATTTATTTCCGCTATTGTGGTTTGTGCAAGCATTGAACTTATTACCTCGAAGTTTCTGATACTACAAGCCCAGCATGAATAACTCCACCTTCCCTGACTGAGTGCTTCGTCTCTATGAGGGTAATAGAAATGTGCTGTCTTCATCATTGCAACCAATCTTCCTGACTGATAATTTCTCACAGCAGTAATCGAAAATAACTATTGCGACAAACGATTTGCCGTTGTGGTATTGTGACACGCAAAGCAAAAGAACATAACTTTTGCAATTCAGAAATTTTAAGAAGCTTTGTTATGTACTTGTGCGTCTATAATATGTGCAGTTTGTACACAAGTACGAGATACCCAGCTTTACAATATTGCTCGTGTGCTGTAGATCTTGCTGTGCAAGAGTTGCGTATAAAAACGTGAAGTTAAGCACATTTATCAGCCTATGATTGTCTTGCCATAACGCAATATCCACAAGCTGTGGCGTGCTGGCTAGCGTATATTAAACGGAATAGGGTAAACAACCGTAATTAAAGAACACGAATGTCCTGCTATCGGTTAATAGGTCAGCAAACAAAGTGCCGTAAAAGGAAGATGTAGGCTGAAAATGACAGCTGTTAGAAGAAAACAAACTGCAACAGCAAACATAATGACGCTATCCTCTTGCGTCAGTCGAGATAATCGCGTGCTCGTCGAGTGCATAGCAGATTACACGCGGGATGGCATCTACCCCTCGCGCATCAACACAACCGTTGCCATGACAGCAGGATTGCTTTTTTCTTTCTTTTTCTTGGAAACGCCCTAACAGGCAACAAGAGAGAAAATGACGCTGGTGACGCAATTCTCGTTTACCGTGGGTTTATACCGGCTGACATTCCCATGGTCTGTGTGGAAATGGAAACATGTATCAATAAATGCATAATGTTGTAAATTCCGTGTCTGTGAACTTCTTGTTCCAGCTCGTGTTATAGTACTGTGTCAATCTGAAGCTAAGCTCATACCGACAGCGGGACGTGGCCCACGTTCCGCGACGAAACGCACTGAGTGAAGAGTGAGGGTGTGTCTGATTGGTTTCTCCGTCGTCTTACATCCATGCTGAGCGCGTCGCTGGCGTCCACGGAGTAAGATGCAGGAGCGCTGACTCACCTGATAAGGCGTTCCAACTTTTGTCCCTGTGAGTCAGCTTCTTTGTGTATTGAATCATAGGTAGCGCGGAAACTTGTTACTAGCACGAAGGGAAAGCATTGAGAGCATACCTGAGTAACTCAAGAAGGGTAAGTGACGCTTTGTCGCCGCCTCGTTCCACAGGGGATGCCAATAAATCACGATCATCAGCACCCATAACTGCATAACGGCATACCATAGCTGCATCGCCTGCAGCAACCCAAACGTGGGAAGGCGCGCAATTAGGCAAAGTGCCCTTCCTGTTTCCCGACTAATCGCTTGCTGTAGAACCACGGCCGCTGGTAGAACACCGCACTTGTTTCCGCGGTTGCCCACATGTCGCTGTGTGTGTGCGCGCATGCCGTGTTCGGTTGTTTCCGAAGTTCGAGGGATATTTCGTTGCTTTTAAACGGATGAAGACGTACAAAGTAAGTGCCAGTGACATAGAAGTGGTTGCTAAACAATCCTATTTTGTACGTCGGTATGTTTTTCTGTAGTTACATTTAGCAATAAAAACTGAAATGAAATGTTCTTAAGTGTGGCACAATTTTGCACATTTCGGTAAATAACTGCCAGATAATCTTATGCATAGCTTTGGTTATTTTGTGCGCATTTTCGCATCTTCTGTTTGTTCAGGAACAGAAACTTACGGCATCCTTCAGCGGCCATGCTACAACTACTGTCAGTTCTTCTACCAAGCTAACGTATCTGGCTACAATTAAAGGTTTCAGGTGCCTTAACGCGCACTTTGCAATTCTCTCTACTTTCATGTCACTTTACCTCCTTCTCTCCCCAGCGTAGGGTAGCAAACCGGATCTTACCGTACGGTGAACGTTCCTGCCTTTTCCTTTTCTTCTGTCTCTGTCTCGCCTCTTAATTTGGTGATTGATGTAACAGAGCCCTATAATTAGTAACAGCACACTGCAGGCCCTGAAGAACATCAGCACCCTTTTGCTTTGTGCTGGAACTCTGCAGTTTTAGTCAAGTGATGGTCGCGAATGTTAGCAGACTAGCGACCATGCCCAAACATGTCATTGTGATTGCTACTTAGATTAGCTTATACCGGTGTCACACGTACCCTTATGATTGCGCTCGGAGCTGATCCGGATCGAGTGTTGCTACATGGCCATTTACGATCGACATCTCACGGTATCAGGATCCGGACAATCGCGATCGCAGCCTGATATCTGTGGCCTCTAGCGCAATATTCTGAAAACGCTAAAACCAAAGAAGTGACGGCAGCTCAATAAAAACGTTTAAAACATTTTTATTAGCAATAGGAAGCTGTAAAATTCAAATATTGCCCAAATTTCAGCGAACTTTTGCAAATATGCATTTTTAGCGCAGGCATTGTGCAGTTCTGAGAGTTGCCGACGATGCTCAGACGATAACAACTTGGTCCGGATCGTTGGACCCTGTAGCAGCAACCATTGTTGTTTATGACCAAGAAATCCGATCCGGATCGCCCCCGATCCCGATCAGAAATGTTCATGTGAAACCGGTATCAGTGTACGCAGGTACCATCAAAGTCAAAATGCCGCTGCTGCCCTGCTCACATGGCACGCTGTTATTGCCTTTATCGCAGCTATCAGAATTGCAATGGATAACTTCGATGGAGCAAAACCTTTTCATTCTTCGAAATAAGCTGATCTCGTTGCATTTCGCCCACATCAATATGCGGCCGCTGTGCGTATAATTACTGGTTGCAGTCGCAATCGAAAAAATGACGCCTCCAGTCCACCCTGTGAAAGTGTGTGTTCTCTGCCTCTCTTTGCTTGTGTAGCAATATGAGCGTTCCTTGTGGCCCATCAGCCGTTGTACCGTCCAGATCAATGCAGATTAATGAACGCGGGATCGTGGTCTTTTCATTTGTGGTTCGACGCCGTGGTGCTCGCTGTGCATGTTTGCGGCGTCCATACGCTTGTGCGTAACGCACGTTCACGAATTGAAGCGTCACTGTAACTTCTTTTTTTTCTCGAAGTGGAAAGGTAATAAACGGCGAAGAATTACTACAAAACAGGCCATGTTCCCGACGTGAAAAATGTTGTTTGGATGGCTCGAGTCGAATTTTAGGCCACTGTATTTCTCAAGCATAGGCGCCATCTCAGCCCGTGACACTATCAAAACGACAGCCATGCAGCCTTTCAAGGAGCAAGTTTCATTATCAAACAGCCGTGTTATGCTGCCAATCTGCAGAAAAAATTTGAAAATATACCAAGTGAGAGATGGATGCCTCAGTTACCATTCATACCATTCGTACAATCAGCTTGTGGAATGCTTGTAGACTTCCCGCACAAAATGTATCGATTGTAAGCAGGATGCTACTTTTCATTGAATTTAACGCTGCCGACAAAAAGCTTACTTCATTTTTTTATTCATTGAGGGCCGCGGCATTTTCCCGTCCTTGGTACAAAAAAATGAAACATAACCTCAAAAGAACCAATCCGCATTCAAGGAATGCACATAATAGCTTTATTAACAATGTCGCTTTCATGAATATAAGCAGCGCAACTATATACGCGCTGAAATTTAGCAGTTTGCTCAAACAAGCAGACGCTCACTCACCAATTTCAGTTTAAAAGGTTAAACAAAAACCGGACGTATTTTTGCCCTCGATGCAGCTGTAGTCAATCTTCGCGTCGCTTAAATGCCATAAAGCCTACTCCCCGCCGGTTTACCGTAAGTACTGTTGCATCCCACAATACAGCAATTGCTCTGACTTCGACTCGGACCCATGCCGACAGTTAAAGATAACTTTTTAAAACACGCTGCGCATGGTGGTGCACACTCGGCCGACCTATCACTTTCAATGGTCTACTCGAGCGGCTGGTTTCCCGACGTGGACGCGCTCGCCACCGCTAGAGGTGTTCGCGCCGACGCCGAGTTCGATGTCCATGGTGCCATTACATAAGAAGGTCTCACTAACGCACCACCCTGTTTTCTCGAAATAACTCTTTAATTGTGCTTCACATAGTACAAGGACCCAATGGTGTAATTTTGAGCCTTCAAAAGGGAGTGAGTTGGCGCTATAAGTGGCTATGGCGAATCGGTTGAATGTTTTACATCTGCTGGCACCATGCTATAATTAATTGCAAACCCAGCACTAAAACTGATCCAAGCGAAAAAATAGGCGCTCAATTGCTCTATATATGCGAAGTTTATTCCACACTGTGGGGGACGCAGTTGGATGCTGTGCATGCCTCATAAAAACTATAGCGTTCAGAAAAAAGCAAAGGATGAAAGCAATAAAAGAACGAGTAAATTTCACAACTGAATCAATATCAGAGTCGAATCACTAATTGAATTAAATAGAGCATACTACATCTCCATGATTGTGAATATTTTCGGCAAAACGAATTTGTTCGTTCCTTTAGAAGGTGATCGAATGCAAGGGCGCCACAAACATATATAGGCCTAGACTGAAACTGATTTAAGCACAATTGCTAGAAGTGGACATCACTGGGAGCGGCTTTCTTCATTCAGTGAGAATAAAGGTAGTTTACAGAGCTGACAGCCACACGTAGGGCGATGATGATAATATTGGTATTCTTGGAGTTCATGCCTTCGCTATCACTAGTTCTGCGTTTCGGGGCCTGCTAAGGATTTTATCCGCTAACCGACTTCATTTCAGTGTGTATGCATTATTCAGCTTTCATCCTTGTTCCTACTTCAAGACAGTATTGAAAAGTTTATGCAGTTATTTAATTATTTTATGCATATGCTGATGACGTCATTCACAGTCGCAAAATGAACAAAAGTTTGTGAATCTTGTGATTTTGATACGTTCTATTCATTAGTCCACTAACACTGATCCATAGATGGTGGGAATTTATTTGTATAGCGGATAAAAATGTTTCGTGTCAAGTTTGCACCGTAGATGTAACGCCAAGTGCTTACCAAGTTATCCCTACGGCATTGCCAGTCGGTCATATAAACGATAGAAATGAAAGTGTATCTTTCTGTCATGTCAACAGTCACAAATATAGGTTGCACAACTTTTTATCTATGATTGCCATCGCCGAATGATGGATGTCACTTCATCAGCACCAGGCTTTTACAAACGACAACGAGCTTCACCACTGAGATTGACATTTAATCTCATTGCTTTGTAACGGCGAGGGACGTGATTCTTCCTGAGCCCGTCGAAGTGAAGGAAGCTTGGTCTTAACGTTTGCATTGTTATTTCATATTTTTGTTAAACGCTTTCTTCGTGACTGGACATGTAAGCGCGGGTCAGACAGTGCTGCGGGAAACTGTGACACATCTATTGTGTTCATATGGTGCGCCGCTATTTCGTGGGCTTGGACTGTTTATCCAATCTTCTCGGACAGGTCGCGTCTAATAGAATCGGGGCCACCATGTGTTGATACCCTCGTATGGGAGCATCCCACTGCTACAACTAACGTGCCTAATCCGAATTAAGCCCTGTTCTTTGACTGAACCGCGAAGCTCGATGCCTTTAATTGACACTGATGAAAATGAAGTCAGCGCTCAGGCAGGTACACAATGGATATATTTTTTACTTCAAAATGAGGTCGTGTAAGCGAACGGCCTGCACCTATTTGCGCTTGACCACTCCACTGTGGCAACACTGCCATGATACGTACTCAAGCAATCGCACGCGCAAGTTTTAAAATGGTTCACGATCCACCTGCCATTGTCTCTGAGAGTTTTTAGCGTCCTGCCACTGCCAAAAGTGCAACGACCGCTCGACTGCATCAACAACAGCCATATGCTGTGATGTTATTGGGTGCAGTGTCACTCCAGAAAGCGGTAGAAGCAGCACGCAGAAGCACAAACACACATCAGACTTATATTGGACATACGTAATACATTGAAACAGCACATATACAACAGTTCCCCAAAATATGTTCTAGAAGATATACAGCTAATATAGGTTCGTCAAATGTAGTCGGCCTACACTTCATGTAGACGCAGGTGTCGCCATGTTGGAGACGTCGGGGAACCGGTGTCGAACAGCAGTGTCGGACAGCTGGTTGGACAGCAGGGTCTAACTACAGGGTCGGATCGCCTCGTGGAGCTCAGGTGGCCCTGCGCCACAGTCGATGTACCGGAGCGTCCGCGTGCCCGGTTACCCGATGGCGCGGTTGCACCCCAAAGAACACTGCGGCAGCCCACTGGGTCACGTCCACAGCTGGCGAGGTAGCCCTGTGGCCGCTCACCCGAACGCTCGATCAGCCATGCTCTGGACCGCCAGCCCTCCTGGACCAGTTGCCCAGCGGACGAACTGGACGAGGTGGCCTCTCAGCTGGTGCTAGGTTTTATTGGGGTGCAGACGTAGTGACGCGGGCGGCGATAGCTATTATGGGCCGGACGCCCAGCGAGGAAGCTCCGCCATCGAACGACGAATCTCGCGCACTGCTCACGCCACGGGCCACGCCCTCTCGAGCCACGCTCTTCGAGGCGCCACTGTCGACGGGCACCAATCAGTGTCGATGATGATGATGACGACCTTAAAGTACATACCCACTCATGGGTATCGGCCAAGAGTCGGTGTGCTCTTCGCCACCGCACGGCACACTGTCTTCATAAGTTTAAGTTTGCCACTCCCGCGTGCAATATATTATCACATAATCACGCGTTCATGTGCACTAACAATGCCAGCTGAATTACAGCCGGCAAGTGTGCTTTAATCACATCAAGGGGGAAGTCTGAGAGCCCTACATGTAAATTAAGGAAGCGAAAATCTCCCTCCCCCCTCTTTTTTTCCGTGCGCCGTATTTCTCAATGGAGTGAGCAGCGTGTGTGCATGTATATTTCAGCTGGCATTTTCTGCCTTAACATTCACGTTCTCTTCTCAAGCGAGAAACACTGGTACACCAAATTCGTTTAGATTGTCCTCTCTTTTGACAGAAGGCAATGCAGAGCTCTGTACTAAGCAAATATCATCTAGCGGTAGCCTTTCTGACGAAACCAGCGGCAGTGCATCTGGCCGAGAGGACTCGTTTATGTATTTTATTTCGTGTATGCGTGAATAAAGGAGTTTCTTATTATTATTATGATTTATTAGGCTCATTATTTATTTCTTCATGTATTTAATCGACGTGCTGAAGCGCAGATGTATCACATGTGTGGGGAGTACAAGACACACTGGAAATTATTGGAGTACAATCGGGGCGCGGTGCAGTTCGATATCAGGGAATTGGTGGCACGTGCCAACGTACGGGACATAAAAAGGGCATAAGTGTCGGTTGCTTGCTCTCTCTCTATCTCTCTCTCTCTCCGCGTATATATATATATATATATATATATATATATATAGCACACATGCTGCTCACGCCATTGAGAAATACGGCGCAAGGAAAAAAAGAAGGGGGGAGGGAGATTGACACTTCCTTAATTTACATGTAGGGCTCTCAGACTGCCCCCTTGATGTGATTAAAGCGCACTTGCCGGCAGTAATTCAGCTGGCATTGTTAGTGCATATATATATATATATATATATATATATATATATATATATATATATATATACATCACGCTCTTAGACTGGGAATGCTTAGGAGTGAGGATCAAGGCGAATATCTCAGAAACCTTCGGGTTCCAGATGTTATTGTCCTATTCAGCAACAATGGAGGCGCATTACAATGAATGATAGAGTACCGTAACCGAGAAAGTGATAAAGTGTAAGAGTGTCGTTGAAGATGAATATGCAGAAGACCAAGATAATGTTCAATAGCCTGGCTAGGGAACAAGAATTCAGGATCACCAGTCAGCCTCTAGAGTCTGTAGAAGAGTACGTTCATCTAGGTCAATTACTCACAGGGGACCCTGATCACGAGAAAGAAATTTACAGAAGAATAACATTTGGTTGGAGTGCAAACGGCAGGCATTGCCAAATCCTGACTGGGAGCTTACCACTGTCGTTGAAAAGAAAAGTGTACAATCAGTGCATTCTACCGGTCATAACATATGGGGAAAAAACTTGGAGGTTAACAAAGAAGCTCGAGAACAAGTTAAGGACCGCACAAAGAACGTTAAGAGACAGGAAGAGAACGGTGTGGATCAGAGGGCAAGCGGGGATAGCCGATGTTCTCATTGACATTAGGAGGGAAGAATAGAGCTGGGCAGGCCACGTAATGCGTAGCTAGGATGGATAACCGGGGGACCATTATGGTTACAGATTGGATACCATGAGACGGGAAGCGCAGTCGAGGACGGCAGGAAACTAGGTGTAGTGATGAAGTTAGGAAATTTGTAGGCGCAAGTTGGAATCAGCTAGCGCAAGACAGCGGTAATTGGAGATCGCTGGGAGAGGCCTTCGTGCTGCAGTGGGCATTAATATAGGCTGTATATATATATATATATATATATATATATATATATATATAAATAACTATATATATATATATATATATATATATATATATATTTAGTAGTAACTGGATTTTTCAATGGGCCAAGCGTAAATGCACGCATAATGGGGACCATATTAAGCACTTGTCCACTGCCAATAATGACAAGCACGCGCCGTGACGAACCCCGTTACCAACAAGTAATCTCCCTGCCATTGGCTCTCTCCCTGGGATATTTATTTATTTTTTGTTTGCTCCCTCTATCTTTCCTTTCTCACTTTTTTTGCGCCTTCTTTCTCTACCTGAAGATATAAAAAGACTGTTGCGAGAATTTCCTGTATCCCTTGAAAAAGGTCGGTCCACTGACCGAAACTCTTGGGTAAATAAACCTAAGATAACCGCGAAGTTGGGCTTCTGATTTTTCTATATATATATAGAACGAGAAGAAAAGAGAACCGAGGGGCACGATTTTTGATAATCATATCATAAGAAGCCAACAAACATTAACACCAAGGACAACATAGGGAGAATTACTTGTACTTTACTAAGTGAATTAAAGACATGATAAATTAATGGAAATGAAAACGGATGAAAAAAAAACAACTGTCCGCAGGTGGGGACGAACCCACGTCTTCGCATTACGCATGCAATGCTCTCACCATTGAGCTACCACGGAGCCGTTTTCTCATCCACTTGCTAGGGTATTTATGTTTTACAACTAGAACTAACCCTGGGAGTGCTAGCCAGTGCCACCACTCACAAACCTAGGCGCGGATGTGGAACATCCTTTCTGCCGCAGGCGTCACGAGCACGTGATCTTTTTGGGTGATGGCAACTCATCAATAAACCCACGTATGCTACCTGAAGGCATCAATGTTGCCGGATTCAAGACCCTCTTTATGTATTGAACGAGAAGAAAAGGGAACTGAGGGGCCCGCTTTTTATTAATCATATCATAAAAAGCCAACAAACATTTTTCCGTTTTCATTTACATTAATTTATCTTTTCTTTAATTCAATTAGTAAAGTACAAGTTTTTTCCCTATGTTGTCCTTGTGTTAATGTTAATATATATAATATCAAAATACACACTGGCGTTCTCCAGGGATCCATACTTGGTCCTGGATTATTTAACCTCTATAGTAATGACCTTCCAAGCCTTTCATCTTCACCTAATATCAATCATCATGTACGCGGATGACACTAATCTTTTCTTTGCAAATTCTTCCCTTCAATGTATAGAAAAAGAAATGTACTTAAACAAACTTCAATTGAATGTCAGCAAAACGAAGTATATAATATTTAATCCGATAAATAAGCCACTGACTGTTAATATAAATGTTCTGTTTCTAGCAAAGAGGCTACAACAAGTAACAACGCAAAAGTTTTGCTGGTATTGTTTCAGGAGAACTTCGCCTGGAACAATCATGTCTACAAGCTGAACAATGACCTCAGTAAAGAAGTAGGCTGTATGTATAAAATTGGTGATCTAATACCATTATGGCTAAATAAACCAATGTATTATGCCCTCTTTTACTCGAAGCTAACTTATTGTGCCTTGGTATGGGGAACAACGACAGCAAGAAACTATGAGAAGTTATCAAACTTGCGAGAGCGAGTAGTAAAAATTTTTGAAAACTACCATGGCAGGCTGCGATACTTATACACACAGAATATTTTTAGCAAACATTCATTGATGCGAGCAAATCAAGTTTTTTTTATTATAGATTACTCTTACATATAAAAAAACACAGACTCCGTGTTGTCAGCCTACCTATTTCTCCTCCTCGGAGCCCATTACGCAATCAAATAAGAACAACACCTTTTACGCGTACTACGATGGACGTCAGGATCTAAACTATCAAATACCTGAGGTACTAAGCATTGTAGAACAAAAATTTCATTTTTATGCATCCCAATTTAAACAATGTATAAAGGCCTTTCTCTTCCCTTCTCAAATCCATAAATAATAAAATGCTATTGCACTAACATTTTGGTATGCACTGTATATGTGTGTTTTAATCTGCGTACTGTGAAAGTACATACCAATAATTTTTCAAGCATAGAATGTATATTCCTGTAGTAATTGTATAAATCTATGTTGTTTATTTGTATTTTCTACATCGTACTCACGCGTGTTTTGTGCTGTATTTTCTTTGAATATATTGTTTGCCGAACGCGCATAGGATCAACAGCCTCTCTCAGGCCACGTGACCTTTAGCTCTTGTTGCTGTTTCTGTAACAAAGAAAGAAATAAACATAAACTTCAACTATATTGATAAATAGTACTGTTTAAGTGACTGTTGAGGAGAAAACCCACAGGGACCATTTCTTAAGTTTTCTTTGCAGTTGTTTAACAAATGAATTCCTTGATATGACAGCATGACAGTGTGGTACTTGTTTTCAATTATGAGGCTTTACGCGCCAAAACCTCGATTTGATTATGAGGCACGCTGCAGTGGGGGACACCGGATTAATTGGCCACCTGGGGATCTTTAACCTGCTCCCAATGCACGGGACACGGGCGTGTTTGCATTCAGCGCCCATCGATATGTGGCGGCCGCAGCCGGGGTTTGATCGTGCGACCTCGTGCTTAGCAGCGCCGCACCATAACCAGAAAGTCACCGCGGCGGGTAGAGGTGCTTGTTGAAATACAAGTTGAGGGGAAAATGGTACAAGCTGAGCCATATCTACCTTCATGATTGGCCCGATTTGGTACCAACGGTGAGGAAGGTTGAATAGACGGAGAGGTAAAATCAACCTGGTTTGTTTGAGTTGCTCTTAGTTAAGCAACTTGAAGCAAGCACCTGTAGCACTTACCTGTCAAAATAAAGCGCGTTTACGTAAAGCCAGTAATAAATATGAGCAGGTACAGGGAATGCAGTTGCTTGATCGCCCACATAGTCGAAATGCGGAAACACTAATCACTTGCATTATCACTCTGTACGTGCCAGAATTGAAATAAATGGAAAGCCAGTCCGTGAACTCAAAAGTTTATCGCCGTCGGTAAGGAATGCTTATATACACCTACATAAGCTCAGAAGAGGCGCATACACTACAGATCCATAGAGCGCTACCACAGTAACAGGACTTGACATTCTGGATGCAGGAAAGGTTAAACACTCTATATTTTATATTAACAGCGGAGCTGTTCTTAGTCGAGCGTGTGCCATCGATGATGGCGCCGTCACGCAGGAATAGACTCCGTACAGTCGAGTTTGCGGCTGCTCTGGCGCCATCTCGCGCAGCGACGCAACAGTGTTGGGAAGTGGGCGCCGCAGCTCGGCCGGCTCGATGAGTGTTCTTTCCCGCGCACTACATTTAGTCTCTGCCACGGTTGAAGCCGTTTTGCTTTGTTCACCAGCCTCCTTATTTTTTTATAAGTCTTGCGACGGTGCGATGGCGTGCGCTTCATCGGCAAGCGTCGGAGGTGAAAAAAAAAGGCAAGTGGAACCGGTGATACTGCTGCGTAAAGGGCTGTCACAACCACGAAGGCCAGCCGGTGATAAAGTTGTACAGGATTCCTGGCAAATCTTACGAGATCGAACGGCGAAAGAAATGGATCGCAGCTGTGAGGAGAGTAAAGTAAGTCAGCTTCTTTGATATTTGTGACAAGGTTTTGTTCTGTAAAGCGTGCTACACATGTGCGTTTCACAGCTCGTTGTGCGACGCCAGCGGCCATGGCCAGCTGCTGAACATTTAAAAGAAATTTGTCACGACTTTGCTGATTTGACGACTGCTTGCCGTTGTCTTAGCATTCGGTATGATCAGCATAGCACTGGCATGTGCGATGAGCAATATTTTATGCCAAGGAAGCCTATTTTGAGCTGGAGAGCACTAACTCGACGATCCTCGTTTCGGCCGCTGGCGCTTGAGAGGCGCGGTTTCACATGGTGCGATATTTCTTGATATACATTTGCGATGTATCATTGTAAAAGCAAAGCGCGTATGCAAGGAAAGGAATTCGCATGCGATATCGTATCTCGTGAAAGGGGCCTAATGAGCCTCGATCATTGTACATGATGAAGAACGAACATTCGCGTCATGTAAATTAAGATCGCCTACTTAATAAATCTCGTTTATCAGCGCAGTAGGTGGCTCCGACTGGGTCCCAAACAAGTGAACGAGGATAGCATGGTCACTGCCACACGATCCAACAATCCGAATCGTTTAGCTCACTCGACATGACTGTGCTGACGACAGCCTACGAGTGAGCGTGTAGCTGCACGCGGTCCAGATCGAGCTGTATGACAATCTAAAGTAACAGTGTGACAGAGGCATCAAATGATAGGCCGCGGGGTACAACGCGCCGGAGCGAAATGAGGCATGCATTGCCAACAGTGAGGCGTCGATTAAAAATCGGTTTCAGGGTGTCACGTTTTCAGGGTGCCAGTTTAGTGACTTCAATTTTAGTATAACAGTAAGCTTTATTCACGTGAAGGATGACGTCGTATACTTGCCTACCCTGTTGCGAATGGCACTTCGCGTGAATGTCCACGCCGTCTTTCACACAAGCAACATGCGAAGCAGCGTAGAGCTTGTCTCCGCTCGTTAACGCTGCACCGTGAAAGTAATCGTCTATTCCTTTAATAGGCCTGAACCCCGCAAAAACTATTTGCGCCATCACAGAGGGCCACGCTTGTACTTTCACGTACACACACGCACAAAAAAAGAAAGCGGATCGCGGATATACGTGCGGCTTTCGGAGGCGTGTATACGTAGTTCCGAAATCTCGCTGTCTTCCCCCCTTCCCAGGTTGGCGCCGCCCGCCACATGCGACGTTGAGCATCGCGCCACCGCTGCTGCGCAGCAGCGCCGCCTGTTCACTGTACGGAGCCTATAGAGCCAGAGAGGTCAGGTGGCCCGCTCGCCGGGAGGAGAGGAGCCGACCATTCGGAGCGCACGCCGGGGAGAAGGAGGAGAAGCACCGGGGGATAAAAACGCGCTAGGATGGGAGGCGTCGGCGTCCCATCCCCCGCAACGCACTAGGAACGCCGTCGCCAATGGAAACCGACACGTCCGCAGTAACGCCGTTCGGGCCAGCCAAGCGGCCGCGAATGCACATCTTCGCTGTTCGCACATCTTCCCGGACTGGAAGGGACGGTGATTTTTGTAGCGTTAGCTACACTGGCCTAGCCAAGCCCGTTTCGCGCGGCACATCAAGAGCCGTGCTGCGCATGCGCAAGGATCAGTGATGTCACACGGCTTGCGCACCGGAGCCACCGGAGCCGGCACCTCTCGCGCACTCCGCCGCCGCCGCGCGCGACTCACCGCCGACGGTCTGCGCATTCCAGAGGAGTGACGTCGTAGCCGTGGTAGAT
This sequence comes from Dermacentor silvarum, assembly GCF_013339745.2. Lineage (NCBI taxonomy): Eukaryota > Metazoa > Arthropoda > Arachnida > Ixodida > Ixodidae > Dermacentor > Dermacentor silvarum. The sequence goes on along the minus strand of NC_051158.1, from coordinate 52,497,675 downwards.
GCACTGGCGCCGGCGCGCGCTCGCTGTGCAGTGGTGTTCTGTGGTGCAGTCGCCGTCTGACACTGCGCTGGAGCCGCTGCGCTTCTGACTGGCGTTTGCCAGTGTGGTATAGCCATGGAGAAGGAGAGCGCAAATGCTGCTCAACAGCGCACAAGAACGGAGAAGCTTGACTCATCGGATCCCGAAGTAGTTGCCTGGCAATTAGCGGTTGAGCGTAGGAGGAATGAACAGAAGAAGGCTATATACATGTGCCACATAATACGTATACCGCGTGTGTGTCATTGGAGCAGCAGTAAGCATGACAATCAAGCTAATCCTTGACAATCTAGACAACCAGGAAAGCTAAGAATAATCAGCTGAACCTTTGCTAACGCTACGTATATCCTGCCATAGCCGAGCTAAGCCACTGGAACTTTTTTTTTACTTGCACAATACCGCAGACATTGCTTAGGTTCAGACAGGAATGTAAGATTAAATAAATGACTCGTGTTGCAGTCCGTTACATATTGTTTCTTTCAGGTTTACAAATATGGCCGTATGACTGGCTCAATCACACTACACTGAAAGTTTGTCGTTGGGTGCTTTTTCAGCGTTTAATACACGTTGCAGCATGCCCTCTTCGAAGCGACTGTATTTGTTGCTGAACATTGTATGAAGATGACGTTCTATTGGTCTATAGCAAAAGGCGCCTGCGCAAAAGGGATGCTGCGACTGGGGTGTGGCACACGGAATGGGAGGACTCGAACATCTATCTGGGCCATATTTAGTAACGGTTCGCTTTGGAACCGGTTCACTTCCGGCCACCGCGACCGCATTTCGATGGGGGCGAAATGCGAAAACACCCGTTTACTTAGATTTAGGTGCACGTTAAAGAACCCCAGGTGGTCCAAATTATTTCGGAGTCCCACACTACGGCGCACCTCCTAATCAGATCGTGATTTTGGCCCGTAAAACCCCATACTTTTTTTTAGAATTGGATCACTCGAGGGACACGTGCACTCACGAGCGAAGTTGCGAAGGTTGCTAGGGTAACCTGGCCGCCAGCTAGTCTCGCGCTGACGGACGAGAAGAGATGACGAGATGAGACAGAGACGGCCATGGCGACTCCTTTAGTTTAGTTGCTCGCGAGTGCCGGCGAAAGACAACGACGGGACAAGAGGAAACGACGTGACGTGTTCGACATGGGCGCAGAAAATTTCGGTGGCACTTCAGGCGCTCCAAAGACACAGTGCGATGGCTTTTTGAGGCGCTAGAAGAATCTCTCGCACCACAAAAGGTTTAGTGGTGTTGACACTGGAACGAAAGTGCTGTGCGCGATGCGTTCTGTTGCCAATGGGAGTTTTCAACAGTGTGTCAAAAATGAAGAAGCGATTGGTCTGTCGCAACCGTCAGTGGACACGTAAGCGCTAGGCAGACCTCAGCGGCAAGACGTTCGACACTGACATTGTTTCAGCATCACGTGTAGCTATTGCATGAGCCTATATTGCGGGCCGAACCTGCTCATTCTTGTCGCATCTCATTAAATTTGGGCTGCCTTGTGTGCGTAAGCCTTCCTTTCCCGTCGCCGCTGCCCATGCAGTGTAACATGTAGGTGAATACTTTTGTACCGGCTAACTCCGGCTCCTAATGAAACGCTATTTCAATCTCTCTTTTTCTGGCTCATATGGTAGATGTCTGTTGAACCACAACGTACTTAATCTAGTGTGGGTAAGGACTATTCCGGGCAAAGCGGAGAAGTAAGAGAGCCATATTGAATATTTAATATGGGGCTCACCTAAAGGCTCGTGGTAATATTAAAACGGAGAGACTGGTGCCTCGAAATTATTTATGTAAAGGACTTCCGCTCTGTTTTGGTGTACTCACCGCAAAGCTAGGACAGAAAGAGAGTGGCAGAAAGAAAGTTACGAACTTCCGCATTTTCTGATCTCAAGCGACAAAACGCGAGGTTGTGTGGAAGTTTTATTCGCGGGTGACCTGAATGCCTCAGTGGTCACCACCTGGATGTGATAGCCGGTGAGCAGCGAAAAACGTATAAATATAGTAATGTCTGCTAGTCTTTCTTGCAGTCTTTCCTCTCATCGCAATGTTGCCGCGACATGTGCAGAGACACTATATACAGCTACCAGAGTACTTAAGAAGAAAAATTAAGAAAGCTGTCTAAAGTTAGCGTCACGCAAGCATAACTCGTCCCAGAAAAATTGAGCATGTTAGATTTGGTAAGATTAACTGTTGCTAAACTGAAAATATTGAGTGGACCTGTCCTTCTTACGTGGAATGGCAATGTTACGCAGTACCAGAGACAACTTATGAGTACCTGAGGGGAAAGGTCGTACGGTAGGTTTGAAGATTTATACGCGGGAATATGAAGTCGGCATTCAGAAGTCTGCTGATCGAAAAAGCGGCGAAGGAATATGTTAACCTTGGAAGAAAGATGGATCACTGTAGCGTCAATCACGGTGTCATCCCAAAAATGTGCATGCTCAGGAGACATACGGCTGCAAGTAGGTTATTCATTAGGTGAACATGTTTAATTTTCTACCTTTTGACTTTCCTTCTAGTACTTTGTTTGCCATGCATAGACACGGTCACAAAATCTCCAAATAAAACTGTTCTGAGTTAGTGCTATGTGCGTATCATTTTTTCTTTCTATCCACATTGTCCCTAGACCGCTACGTAATGGTGCAGTAAGTATATAATGTGGTTTGTAGAAATCCTTTGTAGAAAATAAAGGTGCACGATTACGAAAAAAAAATCCTCCTTCATTCCACCCTGTGAAAGTGTAAGTACAGCGAAGCTGCGCCACTAGAACTGCTGAGCGGGATATCTTCAAAAACGAAATCACAAAAGGCCCATGAAGCAAAAAATCCGGCGTTAACATCCCATTGTACCAAAACCCATGTGACCAAATGGTGACGTCACGTTTGACATGATGACGAAACGTGATTACGTCCTCACATGAAACGTCACGTGATGACGTGTCACACCTAAGATCACGTGATGACATCACATCAAACGTTCCGTTGAGGGGTAACGGCATCCGCACGTGACGATATCGCCTGATAACGTCATCACGTCAAACATGATGTCACCCGATGATGTCGTTGTCAAGTTATGATGTCATCTGATGACGTCATGTGATGCCTCTTGGAGGAGCAGCGTACTGTGCACTTCCCGCTTGTTTGCACTGCCTCCGGGAGCGGCCCAGGATGACGTAACGTGATTACGTAATTACGTCAAACCTCACGTGATGACTTGAACACATAAAAGTCACTTGATGATATCACGTTAAACGTTAAGTTACGTGATAACGGCAACGTGACGTGACCATATCGCCTGATGACGTAATCTGATGACGTTATCACGTTAAACATGACACAAGGCAATGACGTCTTCTTCAAGTGATGATGTCACCTGGTGACGTTATTTGATGCTTCTAGAGAAGCAGCACACTGTGCGCTTCCCGTATGACTAACATGACTGATAGGTCGTGACGTCAATAACATCGCATGCTCGTCAGTTACGTCACGATTAACGACAATAAAATCATGTGTGGCGCATACCCGCATTGGATATTCGGGTATTTGCCAGGGGTATGTGGGAATGAGCAGAAACTTGTGAAAATCGCTTCCGAAAGGCCAGTTTGGTACCAGCGTAGCGCAAGAGAGAGAGCCACCACTCCACAAGCGCTCGATTCCTCCTCACTTGTGCAAGAATAGCGTAAGAAAAACACAAGGGAAACGCCGGCGCATCGCTGCTTCGCACTAATTCGGTCAGAGATCATAAAACTTTCCGCAAGAGGCACTCCACAGGGTTCGGTTCTCTCACAAACTTTTCAACGTTGCCATGACTAAGCTACTACCGCTTCTCGATAGACTTCCGAACGTGCAGCACGCCCTGTACACCGATGACATGACAATCTAGGTGACCACAGCGTCGGACGGCGCTGTTCGAGATGCACTACAGGAAGCAGTGAACAAGGTACAAGAGTATGCAACAGCCGGAGGACTCATCTGCGCAGCTCAGAAATCGGAGCTTCTGCTTACATTAAAAAAACGCAATAAGGCCGACATACCACCAACCATCACATTGCATCTCAATGGAGACCTTATTCCGAGGGTTGACAGACTTCGTGTGCTACGCCTTCACATACAATAGAACGGGAAGGCCACACATTCTCTGGACATACTACGCCAACAAATCACCCAAGTAGCGCACATGATAAAGCGGATTACGAACCGCCGACAAGGACTCCTAGAAAAAGATGTACTCCCAATCGTACAAGTCCTCATAATTAGCAGATTAGCCTACCACCACCCCTACCATAATCTGAATCAGAGTGAGACGAACCAGATGGACACGCTCCTCTGTACGGCAATAAAGGCAGCGCTGGGACTACTCCAACATGCGTCCACACAGCTCCTACTACGAGTCGGGGTGCACAACACCACCCGAGAACTAGTGGAAGGCCACCTTAACAGCCAGTTACAACGCCTCCAACGAACAAGGCAGGGGTGTCTCATTCTATCCTATCCCGTGTAGGATACCAAACACCAAGAAAGCCAAATAGGAAGACCGCTCACTTCTGGGTTGAGCTGGGTTATTCGATGAGGCGGACATTAGTAGCGTGAAAATCTAAAAAGATAGTCAACTAATTAACAAAAAATCACAAATAAATTGCTTAGTCAATTACTTTACGACACATTTTGCAATTTACGAATTGCAGCTGGCGAGCTTCTCAGGCGTATACAGTTGGAATGAATTTCCAGAATGACACCAGTTTGGAGATATGCTCCATCAAACTCGCCGCAAAAATGCACTGTTGTTCCAGTTACATTTTTTGCCAAAATGCTGTTTTATACATGGAAGCACAAAAGTAACTGAAACACCCATGTATTTCGTCCCACACTTTCGTAAATAATATCTCGAACCTGGTGTCATCTTGGAAATTCATTTGAAGTAGATACCTCTTGCAAACTCACCGGTTACAATTTGTAAATTACAATATGTGCCGTAAAGGAATTAACTAAGAAGTTCATTAGTCCATTTTTGTTGATTAGTTGAATATGCATTTCCATTTCTCATGCTACTAATGTCCACCTCTTCGAATAACCCAGCTCAACGATAAGAATTATGATACCTGCCAAAGCCGATTTTTAAAAAAATTCCATAAAGCCTGATTTTGGACACCCTGTATATTAAAGGGACACTAAAGAGAAACAGGAAGTTCAGCTGGAATAAAAGAGGGACCTTCAGGAATGCATGCCGTTTTTGTTGGGTGCAAAAATATGAGTTATTAGCGGAGAAATTCGTAAACAAAGACCAAATATCTCTTCCTCAATTTCTCTCACCCTAGATTTGGCGCTGAAGCAGTGTCGTCACAGATTGCATTGCTCTCAGCGAATCAGAATGCGCCATGGTACGTCACCGCTTGCGTAAACGGCCGAGGCGCTGGGCTGGATGCATCATGGCTGCATGCATGGTCGCTGCGTTTGCGATCGCCGCGATGGATACCGTAGCTGCCGCTGAACCTTGCAACGAAGAGCTCGCCAGGAAAGCAGGACTGCATTTCAGCGATATTCAGTGAGATGGAGCGCGAAATGATCCTCTGTGCTCGAGCGGTAGGTGTTTCCGCGTGCGATGGCGGTGAGCCGCCGGCCGCGCCGGTGGAATGCAGAGCTTCGTTTTCGTCGATGGGAGGCGAAGCGTCCGGTCCGCCAGGCGACGGTGTTCCCGACAGAACAAGCGTAGAAAGTTGTGCACGTACTCGGTATGGTTATTTCGTGGCTTTATTTAATGGCATTCAGCACTCACCGAGCCGCCAGTTTGCTGCTGCAGCCCCACCGGTAGGAGGTTTGATGAAGGCCGCATTGAGGGAACAGCTGCTCGAGAAAGGACTGGCCTCTGGGGCACGCCAAGATACTTTCCGAGGGCAAGCTTATACACATAATCCGAGGGCGAGAAATGCAGAGAGCACACCATCGGTTTCTCTGGCTCTTTTGCCGTTTTATCATCGGCAGAGCACTGAGCCATTGCGAACGCCGGTGAGCCGGGGCTCTCCGAGCGACGCCACATGAAAGGACACAATAGAGTCAACACTGCCGCTGCCCCTGATCAAGCGCCTTGGGCCATTTATACAGCCCTCAACACTACACACACGAGGCATTTTCTGGCTGTTTCCCGCGAAGTCAACGTTTTTCGAGCCACGCAACACGCAACCAAACATGCACCGTAGAGCGGAACAGGCGCGCGCGACGATGCATTGACCAAAAACGAAACTACGAAACTATCACGGCCGCATGTTTCGCCATGCCATTTTTTCTTATTTATTTAATTTTGTGCTAAACTTGTACTTCCTCGCTTGAAACGGTTTAAAAAGTTGGAAAATGCTGTTTATGTACGTTTAAGGTGTATTTCATTGTGCATTTTATTAACAGCGATAAATCGCTCTCGACCAATCGCGACCGGTCTGCGTTTGTAATCTCCGACGTCACATCACGTAGTGCGGGAATTTCGAAGGGGCGTCAGCACCTATTCTTCAGTTTTTCGCTATTTACTCGCTTATTAAACATGTGTTTGCAGTAAGAATGGTATGGCTGTGATCGTGAAAGGATAATCTACCATTTAAGCTCAACTTCCGGTTTCTCTTTAGTGTCCCTTTAAGTCAATTGGGTTGCTCTGTTGGGTTGCTCTCTAGACGACGTACTCACACACGTGGTCTGATCAAGATTATAATTTTAATTTATTTTCCATTATACCCACCGATGTTTACCTACATTATCTACCTTCATCGCAACGGACACTGATTCTAATGCCGATAACATTACGAGACCTGCATTCTTCATGACTTTTTTATTCTGCCAACTTTCATCTAGGGTCTTTCTTTTCATTCATCTCATTCTCTGCAGAGTAGCGTGTAGGAAAAATACGCTGACTAGACACCCTGCTATTTCAATAAAAAGCTTTCTCTCTCTACTGCGGGATGATCAATTCCTACAAGAAGCCACACGAATGCACTTTGGTCTGAAAGACCGCAAGACTCTGCTTGACGGACTAAAATACAATGTGTTGCTCACAAACTTGTTCGTTGTGCCACGTCTATGGTGACAGAAAAAAAATTGCTGGAATGCCCAGAATGGCACCAGAAATAGCGTGTGCCGTTAGGTTGCCCGAATGCTAATCTCATCACCGGTGATAGTCATCGTGTCTCAACACGTGTCGCAAGAGTTCTGTCGCAATTTTTTCTTCATACTGATTGCGGTAATGCTCAGCTGCGACATTTTAGAGCCACAAATGCTTCTGACTCTTCTCTTCCACTTTTGTCAACATCAAGACACAATAAATCATGAAATACATCTCGACTGTCTAATGTCGACTTCACTGAAACAAAACAAAAACTGTCAGGGTTGTCGCTCATCAGTACAATAACTGGGATTCTCAGGTTTAACGGAAAGTATTCATAATGTTGGTGAGTCTGAAAACTGTTATTACATTCTGCCACAATCAAGCAAACTAATGATCTATAACACATTGATTTGGTCGTTTGTAATATATTCATCTTTGTTGTTTAATTTCGGGTGTCATTATAGAGAAATACATCCACGAGATATCATAATAAGCCAACAAAGACACCAAAGATAACACATGGGGAAATTGCTTGTACTTACTAATTGAATAAAATAATTTATTTAAAAAAATAACTTCCTTAATTCATTTAGCAAGTTCAAGTAATTTCTCCTATGTTGTCCTTGGTTTTCTTGTTTGTTGGTTTCTTATGATATGATTATTAAAAATGGGGTTCTCCGTTCCCTCTCTTCTCATTCGCGATTTATGTGTGCTAGAGAAACGTGTTCCTCAATGAAATTTTGAAGGCACATTATTGTGCTCAGATTGAAGAAATCCTTGCGCGTGATATTACGAGTGTTTAACCTGTTCTACACTCGAGCCTAGTTGTCATAAAGAAAATCTGTCCATCATCACCAATGTACCTAAAGGTAGCGTGAAGATATAAACTTTGAAAGCGAGGAATTATTCTGCATTGTTCTTGGAAAATGAATATTGGAACACAAATAATTCGCGATGTACGGCCGCGAGTATTAAACAGATTAGCAGCAGACAATAATAATGTAAACCGAATGCATCATGTGTGATGTCCAATGTGTGCGCGTGTGTGCGTGTATATGTGTTTTTTTTTTCTTATACGAGTACTGCATTTAAGTTATTGTCCCCAGTTACCAGTGCTATCCGATACATGATATGTTTGAAATGTTTTGGTGAATTCTGTAGAATAATTAATGTGAAGTGCTCTTGTTTTTATTTAGGCAAACAATGTCTCATCGTCATTCGCTGTATAGCCATATGTAAATATTTTGCGTGCTGATTCCAATTTTCTACTGTATATCATGTACACAGAACACGCTTGTGTTCTTCAAGCTAAATGTTTAGTGTTTGCTTGGGCTGCCGACATTTTCATGGTGTTCAAGTTCAAGTTCATTTGTTTACCACATACATGGAGTTTCACATAAGTGGTTGGGACGAGGGAAAAAAAGCTGCATTAAAAACAGCTTGACCAGCCCTACGTCCCCGGTTCACTATGGCAGCATGGCAGTAAAAGAAAAGTACATTTCAACGTCGGTGTCGAATGAGAAAACACATGATATCCACAGAAAAAATATTTACAAAAAGTGAAATTTAGCAATGAACATATTTAACACAGCATGCTTAAATCAGAAGTGTTAGAGAGTGTGCGAACATTTTCCTAAGAAATCTTGAATTTATTTAATGTCTTCGGCAAGCAATAACCTAATGTTTGAAAGCCATAGTTTGTGCGCGGCCGTGGCACATACCATTGTTCCGAGTGTCTGTAAACAAGTATATCTCACTACATCAAAACAAGACATCATAGCGCACAGTGCTGCTGTCGCTGCGAAATAATATGACTTGTTGATATCATCAAGATACTCAGCAAGCACATATATTTCTGAACTGAGTATCATCGTGGCGTAAGATAACCGGAAAATTCTGGGATCATTTTATGCAGCGTTAAACTTTGCGAGCATTGCGCGGCTATCAGAATGCGTTTTGCGGGACAGCTATTACAATGTTCACTCGAGGAACAAGGGAAGCGTTGCACGCACTCCGCTGTAATGAGCGCCCACAGCGCGTGAAGAGTTCCAGGCGAGGTTAAACGTGGTCGTACTCCACGCGCCAACCTTATGACCACTTTCTCAAGAGAGAAAACACGCCATCTAGGCGACGCGGTCGTTAAAGCTGCTCGCCAGCCATAACAAACTCTGCAACTTCGTGCGGGCGAGCCATGCATCTCTAATGGTTTTCTCCCGCCTTCTTGTGTAGCAAGCTTTTCATAAATATTATGTTAAAATTATTTCTATTTTGGGAACGTACAGCGTTCTTAATAAATTTCGCATTGCATTAAATTTCTTAGAGGCCGGGGCAGTGACGTGGAAATATATACCTAACAAAAATGCAAGCAGACTTTGCAGATTATGCAGTCTCGATGGCACAGTTAAGGCAGTTGCACGTGGCACACTTCGTTTTATTTCTCTCAGGAATGTGTGCATTGCCGACAAGCATTACTGCGACGTGTCCGCTTTCGTAGCGTAAACGCGAACTCATCATTAGCAAGGAGACATGGAACGAATATTTTTGAACTCAAAGCGGTCTCTTTACCGCTATCAGATGTCGCATATGTAAATGTGGTCGCAATAGTACAGGAACTATAAAAGCGAACCTCCTTGGCTGAAACGCATGAACTAAACATTCATATGCGCTGCATTCTATGCGCTTTCTTTCTTTTGGTGCTGACGCCGATGCTGAACGCCGAAGCCGACGCCGGATTTTCAGCAGCACGAGGCCGTTAACGCTATCGCGTTAATATATTTGGAGGGCCTGCGCGGTTGGAGATGATTATGTCGGCCGCGGACGCCGACGGCGAATTTTACCGCGACAGCGTTAAGGGCCCCGTGTCGAAAAACATCCGGGGTCGGTGTCATTGCCAGTGTCGGCGTTAAGCGTCGGCGTCTGGCGGAAATAATCATGCCGAACCACATCATCCCGAACCACCCCGAAAGGCAGGCCCTCCGCCTGGCGGAAGGCGTTAGTGAACAAAAATTGAATTTCTCAAAGTAAAATTCGTCAGAAAAGTCGTAAAGTACGACTTCACCACAACGTACAGACGTGATAGCGCCGGATTGTAATTTGAATACACGAGAAAAAAGCCAGAAAAGCAGCCAAGAATCTTCGAATGCTATCGCGTTCCTCTCTTAAAGGCGAATCTTAAGCGTCCTCCAATTCTGATTGAATTTCGCTGTACCTTGGTTCCAGGCAACATTGACGGGAATGTTGAAAACCGATCCTGTCTAAATTTTGATCGGGATTCATGTCGTAGGAAATACGGTGTCGGTGTCGGCGTCAACGTCGTGCAATAACGCTATCAAGTTCCGCTCTTAAGTGGAACGCGGAAGCTTAAGCGTACTCCAAGGTCTTCTGCGGCACGGGGCCCTTAACGCTGTTGCGTTAAAACCTCGCCCTATGGTTGGGGTGAACGAGTGCTGGTGCTAGGTTTCTCGCCGAGAAAAATAGCGGTATCGATTTGTGCGTCGGTTCTCTTTTCTTTTCTCTTTGTTTCCTTCTCGCTCACTCCTTTCTCTTTCTGTCTCTCTCTCTTTCTCGCTCTCATTTTCTCTTTCTCTCTTCTAAAGGAAGTTGTGTTGCAATCGTCAGTACAATGCAACCATATGGTTCCCATCAATGTACGTTCTGCAAGCGAGAGAGTAAGATTGTGGTTGTGAAGAGGAAGAGGCGCTATTTTCTGCAGCCCTTTAGGGAGCACGACTCAGCGCCTTGGGCAAGGGGCGGGGGATATAAAGAAAGAAAGGAGAGCGAAGGTTGATCGATTACACAGCCCTTGACTGTCAGGGGTAGCCAGGCGGCGCATTCTCAATTTGCACGACAGCCCCGTGTCCTCCAGGAATGTGAGAAGGTGCCTGAAAGCGTGGATGTATAGCGCAGTGGTTATGACGCTTACCTTCGGACCGCCGTGGGTACCCGGGCTCGGATACTGCCTTGCCAAGACCATTCATTTTGTTTGTTTATTTCTCTCGGTTAATTGTCGGAGTCATGAGGGAGGTAGTGGACGAGTACTGCACCAGGGAGGCCAATTCCTGTTCTGGTGAGGGAGTGACTTTGATGAAGCTTAGTGGGCCTTCCTAGTTTGGTTGCACGTGAACTAGTATAGCCCCACTAGCTCTCGGCGGTATATTTTTTTCTTGCCGGTGTCAGGCCCCACTCCTTGCCTGAAAATGTGCTGGACTGGAGTAGGATTCGAACTTACGACCTTCAAATTTGAAGCCGGGTATTCTACCTCTGCTCCACGCCATCACTGTCATCCATGTCATAAATCAGGTAATCGAGAAATCTGCGGAGTACAATCAACCTCTCTACATGGCTTTCATAGATTATGAAAAGGCATTTGATTCAGTAGAGATACCAGCAGTCATAGAGGCATTGCGTAATCAAGGAGTACAGGAGGCATACGTGAATATGTTAGCAAACATCTACAAGGATTCCACAGCTACCTTGGTTCTCCACAAGAAAACTAGAAAGTTACCTATCAAGAAAAGGGTCAGGCAAGGAGACACAATCTCTCCAATGCTATTTACTGCATGCTTAGAAGTATTCAAGCTCTTAGACTGGGAAGGCTTAGGAGTGAGGATCAACGGCGAATATCTCAGCAACCTTCGGTTTGCAGATGACATTTTCCTATTCAGCAACAATGGAGACGAATTACAACAAATGATTGAGGACCTTAATCGAGAAAGTGTAAGAATTGGGTTGAAGATGAATATGCAGAACACAAAGATAATGTTCAATAGCCTGGCAAGGGAACAAGAATTCAGGATCGCCAGTCAGCCTCTAGAGTCTGTAAAGGAGTACGTTTATCTAGGTCAATTACTCACAGGGGACCCTGATCACGAGAAAGAAATTTACAGAAGAATAAAATTGGGTTGGAGTGCATACGGTAGGCATTACCAAATCCTGACTGGGAGCTTACCACTGTCGTTGAAAAGAAAAGTGTACAATCATTGCATTCTACCGGTGCTAACATATGGGGCAGAAACTTGGAGGTTAACAAAGAAGCTCGAGAACAAGTTAAGGACCGCACAAAGAGCGATGGAACGAAAAATCTTAGGACTAACGTTAAGAGACAGGAAGAGAGCGGTGTGGATCAGAGAACAAACGGGGATAGCCGATATTCTAGTTGACATTAAGCGGAAGGAATGGGGCTGGGCAGGCCATGTAATGCGTAGGATGGATAACCGGTGGACCATTAGGGTTACAGAATGGATACCAAGAGAAGGGAAGCGCAGTCGAGGTCGGCAGAAAACCAGATGGGATGATGAAGTTAGGAACTTTGCAAGCGCAAGTTGGAATACGCTAGCGCAAGACAGGGGTAATTGGAGATCGCAGGGAGAGGCCTTCGTCCTGCAGTGGACATAAAACATAGGCTGATGATGATGATGATGATGATGATTTCTCTCGGGCGACGAGCGCAGACGCGCCTGGATGATTTCACGGCGCAGTCGCAGTATCGCGCAGCTAGCCGGTGCTCGGCGGAGCCGTGTCTGTGTGGCATCACCTGGTTTCCATGGCTACGGCGCGGCAGTTTTGTGCTACACGCACAAATTACGGCTGGCTTAAACCGCGAAAGAAGACGACGACGCTCGAGCCAATGCTGATAATGATAATTTTGCAGCACACGCGCAAATTACGGCTGGCTTAAACTGCGAAAGAAGACGACAACGCGAGTACCAATGGTGATGATGATAATTTCGTGCCACACGCACAAATTACGGCTGGCTTAAACTGCGAAAGAAGACGACGGCGCTCGAGCCAATGCTGATGATGATAATTTCGTGCCCCACGCACAAATTACGGCTGGCTTAAACAGCCGCTCTGTTAAATGTTACGCGTTGTATGGTGGGATTTGTTGCATGGCCCCTTGAAGAGCAGCGCCACATACACAGACTATATCTCACAGACTCGTGCACGGCACAAAAATAGCAACCATGTGTCTCTTTCCTCGTAGAAGGTGGCGCTTCGCGATTTTTTGTGCGAGTGTCGCGTCTCGCAGCAGCTATTTTCTTCTGGAACACCCCACTGTTACCTGCCATAGTAGAATTCGGTTTACGGTGATAAGGAGCCCCCTCGAGATTGGAGGCAAATAGAAGCAATTCCTAGTGCTTGATCTCGCCTAGCCGAACGTGTAATTAAAAACAAAAATAATGGATGCCCGTTTTCCTTATTTTTCTGTAATTGCTCCTGTCTCTTCTGACAACTTTCTGGGGCCATAAATGAAATATAAAGGGACAAAGCACGCACACCATCAGGAACAATACCAGGGATTAGGGACATTTCGTACAGTTTCCTTTTTTCGCCACCACGTGGCGTATCGACCTTAAAGAATTCGAAATTCCCGCTATGACGTATGCTATGACGCACAACTAAAGAAAGCGCAATAAAAAGAAACACACCCTGAAGCTGTGGCTTCACCTCGGTGCTTGGAAACGAGCGCGCTTGTGTATCAGCGTTATCTCGAAGACGGCCAGCTACTTGCTCTACTGACAATGAATCGACGGTTTTGCTAGACACTTCGCCAGAAAGCTCGTCCGCATTCTGGAGAGATGTCTGATCGAGATAACGGCTCCCGCGAAGCTTCCGATGAATATATATTTTTTTCCTTGAGCAGACTTTTTATTTGTACACCACTGTGGCCACGGTCTTGCGTATACGTCAGGGTTCTGTTTCATGGGTTTCCTATAAAACTGGCGTGATCCATTGTTTAAGAGGAAGCTTTAGCTCGGGCCTATCTTCGATGCCGGATTATCAAATACATGTAAAATGCAGGAATGCTTTCATGAGAAAACCGCTGAACCGATTTGAATGAAATGTGTTGCATTTAAGAGGGAAAGTTAAATTGCAGAGACTGCAGCAAATAGAATTTTCGTTTAGATAGTGTAATGTTTTCAAAGAATTGCAGGATGTTCGTAAATTTCAAAAAAATAGAAGCATGAAGTTTACAAATCCGAAACTCAGCCATTAAAAACAAATATGGCATTTCTATAAACTGCACCCGTTGGAGCATCAAAAGCGAACAATTTTTTTGCTTTAACTTAAAACTTACGTGAATTTGTTATAATGTTTGGAAGGGTTTTGCAAATGCAACATTCACAACATAGTGGTATATTTCAGGATGGTGTATGATATATGATTGCTATCCGCTTTCGATGTATTATTAGGTGCAGTTTACAGAATTCCGATATCATTTTTAGCTGCTGAGCTACATAGCTCTATACGCCAAGTTTTCTTTTTCGAAATTTGGCAATTCTTTATAATTTGACGTAAGAAAGGTAGACCAGCCTATAATAAAATATCCCTTTCGGCAATCACTACACTTCAACTTTTTTTTCTAAATTCAACATAACTCATCAAATTTGGTGCATTGGTTGCTCTGAGAAACTATTTCCGATTTCCCATGTATTTCGATAGGAGCCCCCAAGCTCAATGTTCCCCCTAAGTTCGAGCTTGAATAATATACTTGTTGGCAAGATACGTTTGTAAACGTGTGATCGTGGCCTAATGAGCTAGAGCACTGGCGTACTGAGCTCAACGGCAGAGGATATGTTTGCAAAGCGTCTTGGGAAGGAATAGGAGAAAAGAAAGGGAGCAGGCTGGTATGTTATTCAGAAGCGTGTCTGGTTGGCTAAAAATTACTAAATGCGTTGGTCGTCATACCACCTTCCGTTCCATCAGCATAATTTCTATTTCATTCCGCTAGTATTGTGCTATTATTGTCAATCAATCGAGATTAGAACACCGGTGTCATGGCATTGTATTCCGTCGCAATTCTTTATCGCCGTCACTTCAGAATCCTCTCATCGTCGTCATGCCGTCGTCCTTATATGCCTTCGTCGTTCTATCGACATCATTCCTACCTCGTAATTCCATCGTCGTCACTGAATGCGCTGTCGGCCTGCGGTCCTTGTTCTACCATCGTGAGGTAACATTGGCGAGCGATGGTCATAACAAATCGGGTCAATCAGGGAGACAGTGTATGGCCGCATATAGCCGAATCACTTGAAAATGAGGAGAAACACTACGGATTCTAAACAAAGATGTCTTAGCTAACACGGTGTGTCGCTTCTTGTTCGCTAGATTGTGTAAATGCTAATCGCATTAACTTCGATAATCATCTTAACATGGGTTCTGCAGGAATTCTTTCGTCTTCGCGACACTAACGAACTCTTGTCCACATTGTTCCCAGCCTATTAACACCTCGAATTCCTAGAGGTGATCGTGCTCAGGCATGTGACGGACGACCCGAAGTTTGATGGAGGTAGCGGTATGATTTCGACAGCGGCGCCGCCTATCGACCAGGAGAAACACATTTGGGTGGGTGGGAATAGCGGCGAAAGGCACACTTCATGAGTTGCTAGACATCACAGATTTGAATCAACCTGACAAAGAGTTAGAAATATATATGCATTGCAGTCGCGCTAAAGAAATTGAAAACTATTGGATTGGTGCGAGACTCGCTGCAAAAACATTCATTAGACTGTCTCAGGTATCCGAGCTATCCTTAACGGGAATCAATGAGATGAGTTTCGATAGAGCTCGTTACATTTTTCAAGAGCGGAAGACGTGCCTAGAGGCAGAGTCGACGGCAATATTTTGTTGCTGCACAAAAATATCTAGATTTTCGGCATGATCATTTTAACGGAAAAACAAAAATTAAATAAGTTTTCAAGAAGTACTTAGAGTACATTGATAAAATTGTAGCAAACAAATTCTGAAAAGTTAATTTGCAACTTTTTTGTGTCCTAAGGCACAGGGCAACTTACTACTGGTTTCCATTAATTTTCTTCGTTATATTTTCAAGCGAGTTGAATATTCTGCCGTAGGTTATATCACAATTAGCCCAACTAATTAAACTGAGACTTTCAAGTGTATATTGTTCTTGGACAAATGCTTTAAGACTACGCGGATGCTGCAAAATTTCTCAACATTGGGGAGGGGAATATGAAAAACAAAATAGAAATGCAAAGCACTTTATTGCCTCGTAAATTTTTATTTTGAATGCTATTTCCACTCGTTAAGTGGCGCGACCCTCGTGTTCGCAGCCTTGTATATGTTTTTGTAGCACTAGGTGCGTTGTCTGCGAATTTACGTGAATAAGCAAGCAGATCATACTTTAATCTGGCGGAGAAAAAAAAACAAGGAAAGCCTACGTTGTAGATGCACTGTACTGAAACACAATTAGACAGAGTCTAAATTTGCATATATTTCTAAACAAGGGTGCCTAAATTGTCGATTGAAAAATTGACATCATTATAATGAAGCCGAATAAAGCAATAAAGATGGCATGTTCCGCGTGAAAATATGATGAGCGTTAGCCTTGTGGGTCAACAATTTCTGTTTAATGAAAAAAAAAGCTTCTAGTGGCCGTGTATTATCGTATTTCTGAAAACCAGTAACCAGCGTATCTAAATTTACATTCGCGCCAAAATTAGTGGCTCGAGTTCTATCACTGTAGGTACATCCGAATGACTATATGAGATTAAAAAGTGAGATTAAATGGCGGGCGGCGGCGTGTATGGTAGTGTTCACCTATGCCTTCGCTATAGTATGTTGCCGCACACTTTAAAGCACGAGCATGGTGATCAACCGATGTGCTTTTTTACAACTTCATCCCTAAATGTAAGCCGGGGTTCTCCCACTCCCGGTGGTTGTTGCCAGCCTGATCCCTCCCTATTTTCCTAACTGTCCATTGCATGGTTTGTTTTCATACCAAATATTCACATAATAATCTGTGGGTGTTCGGCTAGTAATGAAATGTTTATTTCTCTCACAGTTAAATTATCAAGTAACCATAAAGAAGGGATGCAGGGCAAAAACTTGCTATGATGCAGCTTGAAGACCGCCCGGCGGCCGTTGATCACATGACAGTATCTTCACAATAATCGAGAACGCGAGCTAGCTTCGTAAAGGCAAAAGGGCTAATGGGTGGAACAGAACCGGGCCGGCCAAAGAATGGTACTTTCGGGCTCGGGCCAGGCCCGGACCTGAAAAACCGGCCCGTGCAGTGCTCTACTTCAGATAGTCTGATCAGCAGATTCCCATACTGTCATGTAGTAGTGACGCTGAAGTAAACAGTCGTAAAACTGTGTATGACGAAACTGATTCTTTATTGGGCGAACATGTGCCCACAAAAGCAAGCTACACTCAAAGCACAACGAAAGCGGTGAACACAGTCGGCGATCGTCGAAATCTGATCAGCGGCGAAACGCGTCGGCTTTTATACATGAGTCATCGAAGGCCCCAGAATAACCCCTGGTACCCGCATCTCTTCCAGAAAGATCTAGATAATTCGCGTCTCTCATACAATCAGATTACATGAGCGTCGGTGACAAAAGACAACGGATAGAAGCATCGATAACGTTCGAGAAACTTCCCATACATGCAGGCGCGTCCTGTGCCTAGCGATAACGTTTAACATTTTTAGCCGGTGAAAAGCGGTCACCGGTGAAAGATAAACATATATACGTGTCAATACCCTCCCCTTAAAAAGCATCGTCCCGATGATACAAACAAGAAAGCGAAAACAAAACCACGCGTACAGAGAGAGAAAAAAAAGTCTCAGTTTCGCCCGAAAGGCGAAGCATCAATTGCGATAGCAAATTAGTAGAGAGCTATTCGGAGTAGGGATAGTAGTTTTATCGGCTGCATAAACTTGGACACATCCGCTTACTAACTGAATTAACAAGCGTGGTGTCAGCGCGCACAAGCAAACATGAATAGATCACACTGAATGACCGCATACAACGACTGTCAAAACGTTGGCAGCAATCGCAGCCGCCGCAGCGGGCAAGGTTCGTGGGGTCTATCGCTTCAAAGGAAACTGAGCGGCGGATGCACAGCGCATACAAAGGTCAGAGCCGTGTGGAGATAGGAGACCGTGCGGGCGACGGCCACAGCCGGGCAAAGTACGAACGGAGTTGTTGGCAGAGTAGAAGCTGCGCCCCCCCCCCCCTCCCTCCCCGCGCTGCCTTACCGCTTTGTTGCTTTCGCGTGGGAGATAGAGTGGCAAGTTCCCCTTACGCCCGATTGCAAGATACGCCTTTGGTGCCGGAGCACAGCGTCGCCCCGCCTCCCTCCCTCCCATACCCCCACGGCCTTTCGCGCGACGGTCGCGTTTGCTTTCGGCCGTGCGTTCGCTCTCCGTGATAGCGCGCGCGTCCCCCCCCCCCTCGCGCTTTCGCTCGCGCATACGGCGCGCGGCGACGATTTTATCGCCCTTGGAATCTATACGGAACCTCACGGCGACGGCGACGCCGACGGCAGAAATCCGGTTTAAGTGTCCATATAATTGCTATCGCAATAAAAACAACAACAAACAATAACAAAGTAACAAAGTACCGAAGTTCGTCAGCGGGCGTAGAAAGGGCTAAGACGCACCACGTGGATGACTTCACGCGTAGAGTTTCTCACTATATTACCTAGAGGGAAAACTGGCGCTGCTGCGCTGTGGTATCCATGGGAATGCCGGTATATTGTGACTTCGGATTGGCATCGTTCTTGGAGAGCCAGAACGCCTTGAAGACGCGCCTGGCTAGCACCGTTCCGTCTGTCACAATGATTCATTTCCTGCTAAAACAGCACGTAAAAAACTGCTTTAGCTTTATTATTACACAAAAACATGTTTTGTTTAATTTTGAGGACATACTATTCAATGCAGAATTCTATGGAACGTAATAAGTATCAGCTGGCCGCTAAAGTTGGAGGGCAGACGATAAGATTCTCGCTCGCTTTGGAACAACTTGTCGTCTGTTCTTGCTTTTCTTCGCTTGATGCTGCATTGCAGGTGAGTAAACTTTATTGAGAGATGTAATATGGGTGAATGAAAGCCTTTTATGTAGATTTTATTTTAAGAATGCGTTATTTGTGTAGCCATATAGACACGTTTTAGACGGAGCCTCGTACAACACCAGCCAACACAAGCCTCGCAGACACATATCCCGTCATTCCCATGAGGGCACGGCGCCCTTTAAGAAAATCGCATAGACGGTGGCGCCAGTTTACCCTCTAGGTGTTATAGTGAGAAACTCTATGACTTCACGTCGTGCCCGGCGCCGCTGTGATTACGAAATGCCGTCTGGCACGACCTCATAGTCCAGTGTGCCAATACGTCGGATGATCTTATATGGTCCGAAATAGCGACGTAACAGTTTCTCGCTAAGTCCTCGTCGGCGTATCGGAGTCCAGACCTAAACACGGTCGCCGGGCTGGTACTCGACGTAGCGTCGTCGAAGATTGTAGTGTCGGCTGTCGGTCCTCTGCTGGTTCTTGATGCGCAGGCGGGCGAGCTGTCGGCCTTCTTCGGCACGCTGCAAATAGCTGGCAACGTCGAGATTTTCTTCGTCGGTGACGTCCGGTAGCATGGCATCAAGCGTCGTTGCCGGGTTCCTTCCGTAGACCAGGTTGAACGGCGCCACGTGCGTCGTTTCTTGCACGGCCGTGTTGTATGCGAAGGTCACGTGCGGAAGGATGGCATCCCACGTCTTGTGTTCGACGTCGACGTACATTGCCAGCATGTCGCCGATGGTCTTATTTAGGTGCTCGGTGAGGCCATTCGTCTGCGGGTGGTAGGCGGTGGTTCGGCGATGGCTTGTGTGGCTGTATCGCAGGATGGCTTGAGTTAGTTCTGCCGTAAAGGCTGTACCTCTGTCGTTGACGAGGACTTCTGCGGCGCCGTGACGCAGGAGGGTGTTCTCAACGAAAAATCGGGCTACCTCGGCGGCACTGCCTTTGGGCAAGGCTTTTGTTTCGGCGTAGCGCGTGAGGTAGTCCGTAGCTACGACGATCCATTTATTCCCGGACGTCGACGTCGGGAAAGGCCCCAGTATGACCATCCCGATCATCTGGAACAGTCGGCGAGGTGGCTCGATCGGCTGTAGAAGTCCGGCTGGCCTTGTCGGCGGTGTTTTGCGTCGCTGAGAGTCTCGGCATGTCCTTACGTAATGGGCGACGTCGGCAGAGAGGCGAGGCCAGTAGTATTTTTCTTGGATCCTCGCGAGCGTGCGGGAAAAACTGAGGTGTCCAGCCGTTGGGTCGCTATGGAGAGCTCGCAGAACCTCTGGACGCAATGCTGAGGGTACCACGAGGAGGTAGTTGGCTCGAACAGTCGAGAAGTTCGTCTTTAAGAGAATGTCGTTTTGCAAGAAAAACGACGCCAATCCTCGCCTGAACACCTTGGGCACAATGACGGTCTTGCCTTCCAGGCAGTCTACAAGGCTCATTAGTTCCGGGTCAGCTCGCTGTTGTTGGGTCCCAAGAAAGTGTCGTCATCCTGGTCGTCCTGTGGCGGCGGTTCGACGGGGGCGCCAGACAAGCAGACAAGGACTGATGGGTCCCGACAAAGTGTCGTCATCCTGGTCGTCCTGTGGCGGCGGTTCAACGGGGGCGCGAGACAAGCAGTCGGCGTCAGAGTGCTTTCGCCCGGACTTGTAAACGACGGTGATGTCGAATGCTTGAAGTGTCAGACTCCATTGTGCGAGGCGACCTGAAGGATCCTTCCAGTTAGCTAGCCAACACAAGGCGTGGTGGTCGCTGACAACTTTGAAGGGCCTGCCATAGAGGTAGGGACGAAACTTTGATGTAGCCCAGATGATGGCGAGGCATTCCTTTTCGGTTGTGGAATAATTTGTTTCCGCCTTCGACAGCGACCGGCTAGCGTAACTTACAACCCTTTCTAGTCCGTCAGTCCTCTGCACAAGCACAGCGCTGAGTCCTACACTGATTGCGTCGGTGTGCACTTCGGTATCGGCTTTTTCGTCGAAATGTGCAAGTATTGGCGGCGATTGCAGGCGTCGCTTCAGTTCTTCAAATGCTTCGACTTGCGGCGTCTCCCACTTGAACTCGACGTCGGCCTTCGTGAGGTACGTCAGTGGCTCAGCGATCCGTGAAAAGTCCTTCACGAAGCGCCTGTAATAGGCGCGCAGTCCAAGAAATCTACGGACTGCCTTCTTGTCGGCGGGCGGAGGAAAGTCAGCGATGGCCGCAGTTTTCTGTGGGTCAGGGCAAACTCCAGACTTGTTGATGACGTGGCCCAAAAACAAGAGCTCCTCGTATGCGAAGCGGCACTTTTCTGGCTTTAACGTGAGTCCGGAGGTCTTGATAACTTGAAGAACTTTTGAAGGCGCCGGAGGTGTTCCTCGAAGCTTGAGGCAAACGACGTCGTCCAAATAGACGAGGCAAGTCTGCCACTTCAAGCCTGCCAGTACATTATCCATGACGCGTTGGAAAGTCGCAGGTGCCCAGCAAAGACCAAACGACATGACCTTGAACTCGAACAGTCCGTCTGGTGTTATAAAGGCAGTCTTCTCCCGGTCCCTCTCGTCGACTTCGACTTGCCAGTAGCCGGTGTTGAGGTCCATTGACAAAAAGTACTTTGCGTTGTAGAGTCGATCCAAGGCGTCGTCAATACGTGGGAGAGGGTATACGTCCTTCTTCGTGATTTTATTGAGGCGACGATAATCGACGCAGAAACGTAGCGTTCCATCCTTCTTCTTTACTAACACCACGGGGGACGCCCACGGACTCTTGGATGGCTGGATGATGTCGTCGCGTAGCATTTCGTCGACTTGTTGCCTTATGGCCTCGCGTTCGCGCGCCGAAACTCGGTAGGGGCTCTGACCGAGTGGGCGGACATATTCGTCGGTTATGATGCGGTGCTTGGCGACAGAGGTTTGTCGAACTTTTGACGACGACGAGAAGCAGTTCTTGTATTGCAGGAGCAGAGCTTTTAGCTATTCTTTCTTATGATTGGGAAGGTTCTGATTGACGTCGAAAGTTGGTTCAGGTACTACAGTCATCGTTGCAGGTGCACTAGAATCCGTGAAGGCGAAAGCACCGCTGGATTGTACTATTTCGTCGATGTAGGCGACCGTGGTGCCTTTGTTAATGTGCTTGTATTCGTGGCTGAAGCTCGTAAGCATCACTCTTGCTTTGCCTTCATGTAGCTCACCTATGCCTCTAGCGACGCAAATTTCACGGTCGTGCAGTAAGTGATGATCGCCCTCGATGACACCCTCCATGTCTGTAGGCACTTCGGTACCGACGGAAATCATTACGCTGGAGCGAGGCGGAACGGTGACTTGTTCTTCTAGCACATTCAAGGCATGGTAACTGGTGTTTGTATCCGGTGGTGTCGCGTTGTGCGTTGAAAGCGTTATCGACTTGGACCTTAAGTCGATGACTGCACCGTGTTGGTTTAGAAAGTCCATGCCTAGGATAACATCCCTGGAGCCGTGCTGCAGGATTACGAAGCTCGCCGGGTAAGTGCGGTTGTTTACCGTGACTCGCGCTGTGCAGATTCCAGCCGGCGTTATTAGGTGGCCTCCCGCTGTCCGGATATCGGGTCCTTGCCAGGCCGTTTTCACCTTCTTCAACTTGGCGGCGAACTCGCCACTGCAGACGGAATAGTCGGCTTCAGTGTCGACGAGAGCGGTGACGTTATGACCATCGAATAGCACGTCTAGATCGGTAGACCATCGTCTGGCGTTACGGTTAAGTCGTGGCGTCGGATCACGGCTGCGTCGGCTTGCTGCGCTGCTGCTACGTCGCGTTGGTAGGTCTACTTTCGGCGGCGAAGTGTTGTCGTCAAGGCTCTTGCCAGGCGCTATGCTGATACCTCGTCATGATGATTCGCGAATTTAGTTCGTCGGCGGCGGAGTATCTTCAGCATTGCGTCGTACAGCAACCGCACCTCCATCGGTTGCTGCCTTTAGTTTCCCGGGTAAGGGCTAGGAGATCGGCCCCGGGTTGGGCCGGCATACAGCCCTTACCCGGCCCAACCCGGGGCGAGATGTAGCGGCCTGGTGACGGCGAGCGTGAGGGTCGTCGTGATTGCCACTGGGCTCTGGCGAGGTAGTCGGCGATGTCACGTGACCGCTCGCCAAGCTGTGGACGTGGCGCGCTGACGGCGAACCCTTGCAGGCCCACAAAATCAAGCTACACTCGAAGCACAACGAAAGCGGCGAACACAGACGGCGATCGTCGAAATCTGATCAGCGGCGAAACGCGTCGGCTTTTATACATGAGTCATCGAAGGTCCCAGAATAATCCGTGGTACCCGCGTGTCTTCCAGAAAGTTCTAGATAATTCGCGTTGCTCATACAATCAGATGACATGAGCGTCGGTGACAAGAGACAACGGATAGAAGCATCGATAACGTTCCAGAAACTTCCGATACCTGCAGGCGCGTCCTGTGCCTAGCGATTACGTTTAACATTTGTTAGCCGGTGAAAAGTGGTCACCGGTGAAAGATAAACATGTATACGTGTCAATATGATTATGAAAGATTGAGTAAAACAATTTAAGACGTAACCTGCTTCCCTGTTCAAGCAAAAGGATCCAGTCAAGTTATTTTTTCCTCTTACACTTAGAAAGTGGTTGTATATCCCCAGGTCGAACAGTGTCGCGACGAATTGGACTTTTTCTAGAGCATTAATATGCAAAAAATTTATTGTTGGGCTTTACGTGCCAAAACCACAATCTGATTATGAGGCACGCCGTGGTGGGGGACTCCGGATTACTTTAGTCCACCTGGGGTTCTTTAACGTTCACCCAATGCTGCATTGATATGCACATCAGAAACCGCATTCAACACAGGGCATGCCTACACCAACATTGGTAAAATTTGTTTTTTACGCTGCTCTTTTACGTTAATACTTATGTGTTTTAAACTTTGTTGCAAGTGAAGGGCATGCCCGGCATTTCTAACTACGGTATTGAGATGTTATGACCAAGAGCCATCCTCTGACAGCATAAGACCTAAATATTTCACAGGTGAATTATTTTTTTATTTCAACTGGCCACTTAACAAATACTTATATCTGATTTTGTAACATTTTTGTAGTGAAGCTAATGTCTACATAATTATTTATGTTTAGGGCCATGCTATTAGTGACACACCATTTTTATACGCGCTTCAAGTCGGCCGCCAATAAAAACAATGACTCATTAGATGCCCTTGCACACAGTACACAATCATCCACAAAAATTGTATCCCGGTTCAATAATATCACACATATTGCTAATAAAAAACCTTGCACTCGGCCGCGCAACGCTTGAAACAGCGAAGCTGTGTGATCGTAGCCCAGCATTTTCCGGAAGTGCGCGCGAACTTTTCATCTTATTACTCATGTAGACGATAATTTCTTTTCGCGCGTCTCGGACTTACGGCCGACACTGCGCGTTGCACAGCGCAGCTTGCAACACCGACACCGCGTTCCAGGAGACCCGCTCCGTGAATGCGTCGCTCTCTCTCTCTCTCTCGCTCTCATAGCACGCAAAACCTCTTCACCTCGCAGAGCACGAGCGTACAAACGCGCCAGCTGTGGAGGAATACGACGACGCTCGAACGCAATCATATGGTTAGCATAAATGCATGTTCTGGCAGCGTGGCTGTATAGCCTAGTGGTTCCGACGCTCGCTTTGGGACCGGAGGTACGCGGCCTCGAAACCCACCTCTGCAAGAAAGTTTATTAATTTCTTTTTTTGGTAGTTTCTTGATACGCACCACAAATTACGGCTGGCTTAAACAGCTTCGCTGTTAAAAAAAAGAAATTCGGCAGAGACATTTCAAACTGCTTACGTGTGGCTATGCGAAAGCGATATATTCCCTTTGGTGCAGTTTTGTACGGAACGGCGTTCCAGGAACTAGTTCCTTTTGGGAGGAACGGAGGAATGCCACCATTCCTTTAAGGCTCGGTGGAACTGTAACGGTAACTCGTTATTTTTACAAAGGGACGGCAGAGGGAACGGCGTTCCTTCTGTAAACGTTCCACGGCACTAAACAGGCGCACCGACGCACGCACGTATGCAGCACATCATGCAAGGCGCAAAGAACTACCGCTTGTCTGTCACGTGACTATGGTGCATTTTTTTTCGCGAGTTCTGCATTATATTTTTTTAATGACTAGGCTTCAAGATTGCCACGTGACGCTCCCTTCTGTAGTTTCTTTCCGCCATGGCGGCCTGTCGGACACTAACATCGAGATGTAACTCTTGCCGAGTTCAAACAAGGGTCTTTACTAAATTAAGAACATCTATTCTGGACATTTCTTTTTCCGCTCATACTGCAATATTGGATCAGCATTCATTAAACGCCTAAGTATTGTTCCTTTCGATGCGGTTTCTTGTGCAGACATTCAATTATATTGGTGCATGCGAGTAACTTTCTATTTGCAGATCTGAAGCGCAGTATCCTGACTGCGCATTTGAAGACCGAAGTGGAAAGCGCCGTATGTGTTGCACTTGTAATAGACGAGCACCAAAGTGGCAGTTAAACATGTCTGGAGTATGTCCGGTGCTGCTTGAAAAAAATTCGTCTAGGAGCGTTGCTTTGGATTCTTTTTATCTCCAGATAATGTGCCGCCGGCAATGTTCAAATTCTTATAATATACTTAGTTTGATGTGAGATTTAAATTGCACACTTTATTTCGTCGCAAGATTATCCGACACCACATTTTAATTTTAAAAATCAAAGGTAACGTTAATGTAACGACACGTTACAATGTTAGAAATGTAACTGGAACGCGTTCCATTCGCCTTAAAGTATCTTGTAACGGGAACTCGTTCCAAGATTGGGAAGGAACGAGGAACGAGCTTTCGTTCCTGTTTTAGAGGAACGTGTACAACGCTGCTTTGGTGAAATGTTTTTTCCGCACGTTCCGCCTCCGTGCAAGTTCACCCCTGCGTTCTAACGGCGCTTCGGCGAGGCCAAATGAAAACGCGCTAAACGTCTGAACGCACTCGCTTGCCCACGAGTTCGTAACTCGAAGGAGCGCTCCGCGGCGTTCAATTGGACATAAATACAAGGGGTCAGGCAAGGAGACACCCGAAAGGCGAAGCACCAATGGCGATAGCAACTTAGTAGAGAGCTATACGGAGTAAGGATAGTAGTTTTATCAGCTGTATAAACTTGGAGATGCAGCAGCACCCGCAACGCGCAGAACTGTTGTCGACGCCGTCGCCGTTTTGCCCGCGTTCGCACCGAACGCGCGCGGCGTTGGTGACTGTTGCCAGGGCCTCTGGGGGCGGCTCGGAGGTTTTCGACGAGATCAGAACGGGAAACTCGTCGAGCAGCGTCGGAAGTCTTTACCACCTTCTCGCCTCGCAACGTTTTTATATAAATACACATTTGGTGCCACAGCTAAAGGGTCTAGTTTGCAGCGGAGAAGTGGAGAGGGTGTGGAGCTTGGCCTTCTTTTTAGGCCGCGCGGCAGCACAGGCTGTCGCGTGGAGGGCATCTTGCTCCTTAAATCGCTCGTCAATTTGGCGAGCAAATTCGTCTAGACGGATAGTGAGGTTGGAGAATTGTTGGGTGAAGGCTTGGATGGCCGTCTGCACCACGGCCTGAATTTTGGCCTCCACGAGTTGTTCGAATTGTGGGGATAGGGCCGGGGTTGCCGCGGCCGATGTTGGTGTGGCCGAGGAGGTAGTGGGAGTTGCAGCCCTCTTCTTGGCCGGCTGTTCGCGAGTAGGAGGAGAAGGTAGTAGGGGAGGGAGTTTATGAGCGGCCGAGATCATTGTCGCCGGGGTAGGGGTGAGGACCTGCAGGAAGGCATGCAGCTGCGACTGAAGGCGTTGGTTGGTGTTGTGGAGGGAGGCGAGCTGTGCGCGGACATGCAACATTTTCTAGAGGGGGTTGGCGGAGTCCTGGCAGACTACGTCTGCCCAGCTCACCTCACTGGTGTGGCGGCCGGGTTCCTGTGCAGGTGGTTTTTGGGGGACTGGAACTGGGGGTTGCCTGAGTCCGGTCCAGGAGTGGGATCAGGCCATAGGCTTGGTACGGTTGGAGGGCTGTTTCAGGAGATGGCTACGGTTTCAGGCTGTTTCAGATGTAGCACCTATATAGTACAGAGGAGTAGTAGATGTGCTTGGGCACCCAGTCTTGTTCGAAAAGTCTTGTTCGAGGTAGTGGTGTCGGCGTTGTGGGTCGGGAGTGTTGATGAGGACGACGTGTTGGAGGGTGTTGATGATTACGGTGTCTGGCTTGGCCTCTTGGTGTCCGAGGCGGGCTGCTTGCAGAATCCCATCGCGAAGCGCAACGCCGTTCACGGTCCGAAGGTTGAGGCCGCCACGGGGACGGAGGATGATTTTATGATCGTTGATGGGTAGCTTGGGGTGGCGTAGGGCAGAGAGTTGGGGCGGCCGGGGCCGGCTCCTCGCCAGAGCTTGAGGCGTAGATGGCTGCATACATTTTCGGCAGCGACGGAATTCGGAGTAGCGGTGGAGCGGGAGTTGCGAGTCGAGCTAGGATGAGTTGGCTAGGATGAGTTTATCCGGTCGTAGGGGACAAAGTCGGGTCTCCTCCGCGCCCCGCAGGCCCGGTTTCGATTCCCGCCCAGATCAAAATTTACCTATTTTTCTTTTCAAAGGGATTAGTTTACTTTGTTTACATGAACCTGCCTGCTAAATTTGTCATCAATTCGAGCATTTTTTACGCGTTTTTACTCTTTGCCGTCGGCCATTTTTGGTAGCGTCATTCGGTCACGCCGCCGACTACAACTACGGGTTTTCGCGTAATGGGGCATATAATGCTTTCGCATTAAAAAAGTGGAAAGGAATCGGCCCCAACACGGAGCCTTGCGGCACACCAGACGTAGCAGCAACATCATCTGAGCAACTCCCATTCAAAACAACTCTTCGACTTATACCTGTGTCACACGGGTACATTTGGAAGGCCTTCCAGTCGACGGCCTTCGAAACGCCACAACTCTATCGACTCGAAGGAGTTGTCGCGCTGCTACACGGCACTTTTGAAAGGCCGTTGAGTGGTTCAGGCGTTTCTCGCAAAATTGTGTGGCGCTGCGGATCTTTATTTTCGTTTTCATGTAACCAAAAGTTAAAGAACATTAAAACCACTTAAAAACGCTATAATTTATTTTATGTTGCGAAATGGCGGCGATATGACGGAATCCGGCAACACATGGAGTAGAGGGAGAGTGTACTAGACAACATGGAGGAAGGAATGAACACAAGCACGTCGCTGTTGTCGAGAGTATGTGCAGTTCGCACATATGAAGTGGCGAAAATAGTTTATTGAATAATTAATAACACTCATGTATAGTATTTTTAGAGCATTTTGGTTGGATTTGTTCTTTCTAACCGTGAGTACGAGCACACTGTGAACGAGACGGCATGTTCGCGCTGTTTCCGCTTCCGTTGCTCAAAGGCCATCCAGATTTCAATAGAGTTGTAGGGTGCTCCGTTGACTCGATAGACTATTGACTCGGCGGCCTTCGAAACCGCACGTGTAGCAGCTCGAACTTGACCTTTGAGTCAACTGACTATCGGTTGGAAGGCCTTCCAAACGCCCGTGTGACACGGGTATTACTTACTTAACAACACGGAGTTACAGCCTGTATATTCATAAAAGTATTCACGTGTTCATAGTACCGCTAATCTTACCTGGTCAACCTATTACCGCTAATCTTACCTGGCATATCGACATTAGTAACACTGCGGATCGAACGTTGGGTTATTGGCTCCTGTACACTTATAATGCCACCATCCTCTCTCATGTTACTATAGAAAACACTAATAGGAACAAAATTTGAGTATACATCCAATGTGTGAAATTCCATTGTATTTATTACCTCATTAGAACTCAAATTTACTCCACTCGTTTTATATGTTCAACTTATGATCGAATAGCTACTCTAACCCCAAATAAAGCTAAAGTTGAATTTGTAACCCGTAAACTGATACAGTCGAACCCGGATATATCGAATCTGAAGGGGATCACAAGAAGTTCGTTATATAGGTAATTCGGTATATAAAATAATAGGCCCTCAGGTAAGCGGTGGCTTACCGGTTAGTGCATCTGAGAGCCGCTAACTTACTGCACGCAACATGGGGGAAAAAAGCAAGCACACTTTATTTACCCGCAAAAAAAAAATGCTGGTTCACTTTCAACTTCATTGAAAAGTCCAAGCTGATTCTTTCTTTACACTTGTAGCGGCCATCGCTTGCGGAAAATAAACTCGTGAATAGGCACTCAACCCACACTACGACGCCTCCAAAATCGGATAGAAGGAATGTTGACGTCCGAGGTAGCATGAGGGCTAGCTGAACAGCCTGACGGGGCTCAACTGACTGCACTATCTCTTCTCCACCTCCAGGTGCCAGAATACCTCAAAGTGTACAAAGGAGTGCACTATGAGGTCTTCTGCGTGGCGCCGCGTTCGATATATCGAATGTGCTGGTGAACGAGCGTTCTTTATACGCGTGCACCAGCCCGATACATTTGCATGGAATTTTCAAGGGGATTTTACAGCTGTTCGATATACAGAATAATTCGTTATAAGTTGGCTTGATATATCCGCGTACGACTGTATCTCCGTCACCATATATATGGCATCGTATTGATCAGCTGTACAAAATACGTATCAGATTTAGTCACATTAACTTCCTTCAGCTCTTTCTGGCCTCACACAGCCCTTGAATGGTATCGCCTCCCCAAAGAAATCATAAAGAGTACAAATAAACGCAAGTTTCATGCAACATCAACTACCGTACGTTGTGTAATCTGAATTTGTTAATTACTTACTATGTTCCTTTTAAATTCTTTGTAAGGTCAGGTAATATGGTATAATTGTAAAGCTGCCTTCGTCGTGCGCACTGAACTTTTTTCCACGTACCACCAGCTAAAATTATATGATTAGAAACTTACTTTTTAATCATTGCATTATTTGTTTAGCCTGCTCAACCCACTTCCTTCCGTAATGCCTTCGAGTGCTGACGGCGCAAATAAATAAATTATTAAACTGTAAAAAATATTTCTTGGATGAGAGGTGGTCACCTCCGGCAATGTTTCATCATCATCATCAGACTATATTTATGTCCATGGCAGGACGAAGGCCTCGCCCAGCGATCTCCAATGACCCCTATCCGGCGATGTATAAAATATGCGCATTATTTAAAGCTACATAGTTTAACACTACGTAGCTAAACTCAGTTATTCTTCTGAAATAACTAGTCAGTTGTTCCTCTTAGCCGCTTATTTTGTCTGTGCATGAAAGTCTCTCGTTTTATTTGCTCAAATGACAACCTAATTAACAAGCTTTTGAAACTTATATCGCTTTGGTAAATAAGTTGCTATGTGTTTTTGGACTCACGCGCTAAAATAAAAAAAAAACGTACATTGCTTTATAAATGCAGTGAATGAAATTGCTGCGAAAAGACAAAGCCGTGTAATACATTTGAGCTTTTCATTACATGCCTATAGCCAGGAAGTTTATGCAACCAAATGATTGTGTATTATTACATTCTCAAATTCCTACGGCATTTCCCCTATGTGGAGAAGCCAGTTTAACTTTTAAATGATTCACAATTCGACTTTGTGATGTTTCGACCATATATTTGATAGATAGAAATGTGCATGACCAATAGGAACATATGTTGGAGGCAAAAATTCTTAGCAAATTTTGCAAAATAATCTGTGTTTACCAACTGAACAGCATATTTCTACCCTGGAACAGATAGGAAATTGAAATGAATCACATGCATAAAAGTTTGCAGTGCGAGTATTATGAAGTACAGTTTCAGTTTTATTTCTTTCAATTTATGATATATGATAGTTGATGTGATGACTTCAATTTCCTGTTTTATGTTTAGGCTACTGACACTGCACAAACTATATTTTTTGTCATAACACGGAATACAGGCCCAGAGTGCGGCTCATAAACACATCGGGATAATGAGGTGTAATTTGTGGATACATTTCTCGCTATGGGTAATATAGGAGCCCCTTTCTCGCAAATATGTCTTGGTTGAGAGCGCGTGTGCTGAAAGTAGACTGATTGTCCGCGCTTTCCGTGCAGCTACCGAAGCGACTGTGACAGCCTTTCGCTGTTTAAAGGTTTAAGCCTTTCGATGCCAAGCGCCTGAAATATACACAAACAACGCGCTTGTCCAGAACCAGAAAGGTCGCAAGCATCATGCGAAGGGAGGGATTACCCTTGTACGGGTTAGTTGCATCCTTGAGCAAAAAAGAAAAACCGGGGAGTGACAAGTCATTTTTAACGACGGGCTGTCGCTCTTATCGTTATCACAAATGACGACTTGCGGCAACGTACTGCGCTTTGTCGGGAAGCTGTTATGGTTCATTCTTTAGAAAGGGTATTTATTTTTTTCCGCAACGTAACTTACGTCATCGGGGCAGATTTTAAAACATAAAGGTCTTGGGTCAGGCGGTGGTACCTAGGTGACATGAACGCCCGAGAAAAATGGACTTGTACAGTCACTTTCTTTTGGAAGCGCTGATAACGTTGTAATTTTAACCACAATAGCACTTCGTACATGGCATTTTTCCTAACAGCTTAACAGAAGGCTAATCAGTCCTCATATTAATAAACTTATAACTTTTTACCAGAGACACTCTCAGATGACTTCAATATATTACAATAAAGGGCTCCATAATTTCCACCATGGCTTTACGTAGGTACGTTGGCGCACTTCATGTAATAATCCCAGTCAGCCTACTCACATATAGCGCATTACTAATCACATCTACCATGGCCTCGGCTACATCCCAAGAAGCAATTTCCTACCTATTTTGATTACTTAAGACTCGGTAGGCTTAAGACAGGCCAAAATTCGAATAGGAATGCGTAGTATGGAATTAGTATGGAACCTACAGTGATCTAGAACGTATGCATTACACTCGAGTCTGTCCAGAATTAGACAGTAACATTCATTTACTCTGACTATTCATCTATCATCAGTGTTAATAAACTAAACGCATGCTGTGCCGATCTTTCCCCCCACCTCACCCCAAATTCAGCTGGGCGCAGGCTACCACCCTGCGTCTGCTACAAACAAATACGTACCCTTCACTCGCCCGCCTCCACCTTATATTCCCTGAAGTCTACAGTACACCCAACTGCCGGTGCTGTGGCACTCACCCGGCTACGCTTCCGCATGTGCTGTGGGAGTGCCCAGCACTGTACACATACATTAACACCACGACCCCCTCGTCGAGGTTGCGTGAGGCTCTGCGGAGCTCCGCCCTCGACGACCAAACCTGGGCGACCCAGCACGCCCGTGAGGCGGCGGCGAGGCAAGCCCTCGACGTCCCCTCATGGGAGGCTTAGGCCCGGCCATCATAAAGTGCTGGCTCTACAATAAATGTTTATTCCTCCTTCTGAGCTTCTATCGCTAGGTTTGCGTCGTGAAGTCGCCTGAGCTTGCACAAGTTCTACAATTCTACGCTCCAATATCCCATCACCAAGAGCTCGGCGCTTGTCATCACGAATAAGCTAAAAAGCAACCTCGCCTTCAGAACGTATAGTCAGCGTCACAAGCTTTCGTACCCCGGAAGGTGAAAAAATATTTATATTTCTACGCCTTAGTCACGCATCGTAGTATTCGGATTTACAGCGTATACTGGTCTAGAGTAAACAAAACAAAAGTTTTGCATAGTTTTACTGGCTGCGGGGTAGCTGCGTTGAAAATGAACTTATTCGCAGAACCTCGGCCGCGTAAACTTTTGGCGGCGACTGTGCGATTGAACACCTGCATTTTCTTTATTCTGCACACAATTTTTTTTAATGAATGGCCTTCCAGCCAACGTCATGCAGTGCTTACACCTGGTTAATTTTCAGGACAGCAGACTCAGACATGACTTATTAAGTAGAAGAACTGAACTATTATGTAGCACGTCATTATTATCACCAATCAGGTGTAATAAATATGTAAACAAATAAAGGATAATAACATTGCCTATGAAATTTTACTAAAATCTCAGGACTACTTCAAAACTTCGCCTGTTCGTCTTGTGTACGTCCCTATACTTTCTAGCAAACTGAAAGGGAGAAATTCAAGGGTGAAATTGACATCTCTTGTGGCACCATGGCAGAAAAGGGAAGGTGTAGCTTAGTGGGCCCATATGAAAGGATCAGCTGCGATTGTGCTACTCACGCACAAGGAACGACACTTTTGTATTTTTTTACAGGCAGTAAAGTGATAAATGGTGTCCGTGGACGCTGGAGTGATCATGACAATACCACCGTACCGATATGGGTGATAAACGATTCTAATAAGGGAACATTTCTGCAAGCCTCACGGTCCTTTCTCATGTTTCTTCAATTGTCCAAACACGTTAAATTTAGCGTAGGAGAAAATTCTTACAGAATTACTGAAGAATTGTACCAGTAATTATATCATGGTGCTGCGATCTGATTCAGCAATAGAGTTAGTTAAGAACAGAACAGCAGAATGCCATAGTAACTTTGGTGATTCTAGCCGAAAAAAATGTCTTCTTGCAACGCTTTGTGGGCATAACTCAAAAAGGGTGTGGTCTGTGATTGGAATAGTTCTCTATTTTTACACGACAAACTACATTAACACGCCCCGGTGTCTTTTCGCATTATTTCCAATACTCCTCTGCGTACGTCGTGGTAAAAGGATATGAAGACCTTTAGTATTTCGGGAATTTCGTGAAGGTATATGGGAATGGTTCAAATGATAAGACACGTGCGCTGCATATTGAGGATAGAATGTTTATGTTTCGAGGTATTGGTTTGTACTAAGCAAAAAAGCTTGTTAAATAATTCGGACAGCCTTCATTTGCACCGAAGATCCGGTACGCAAAAATTCTGCTTTGATATAATGCAAATATACTCAGTCAAATAGCTTCTGTATTCCTTTGTAAGAATACTACGTCTGGGGCTGCAGCCAAGTTTTCTACTTCTGCGTCTTTTAATTGCACTCACGGGAAGCTATTTATTTTTGTGGTACGTTTCAGGCTGAACAAAAGTCGCACAAACACGCCTTTCCATGACATAGCTGAATAGGCAAAAATATTTCTTAGTAATGTCTTCATAAATGTTTGCCTTAAGAAAGAAATCAACTTTGAAAACACAAAGTTGGGTTTATTGTCTAAAATACATTACACCTAAAGTGCAAAAGAAGTTTGGAAGCACGTTCGCATGTTCCCGAAACCATGCAGCCAGCTATTTTTTTTAGGAAGACGTTGGTACAGTAGAAAGAAACGAAACAAGAACCGCAACTAAATGACCTGCGTTTCGGAATATGCCATCTGGCGGGAAACGGCCAAACTAAGCAGCGACAAAGTGATAAAAAAAAAATAGCGGCGCCGCTGGCTTCGAACCTGCGAACTGCCAATCGTGGTATCAGCGATCCTAATCGGTGGTCGCGCAGAACGCTCGGCTATCGGCTTTGAGTGCTGCCGGAGGCAAAAACTAGGTTTATATACGTACCACAATAAATTCTGCGACCTTGTTATGAAAACTGCGATTTTGGAACGACTTTTTTGCCATTTCAAGAGTTGCTGCTGCAACTAGCTGAAAGCCGAGTCATTGAAGTTGATAAATCCCCAATAATACGTCGATCGATGCAATAGGCTCATCGCAAATTGCTTTTTACTGGCCAAAAAAGCCTCCAAAATTTGGCCGTTTCCATAGGCTCCCATACTTCGAACTTCGCCCGCAATTTGGAACGGGTTTTCTGTCGTAAGTAATGGTACCGCTTGCATGAGATGTCGGGCTAAGCTCCTAGAGCCTATTTCCATGGTAATATTTTGAAAAATGGCTTCTATGATTAGTTATTTGGGAAAAACGACGCTCTCCCATAGAAAATGCGCATGTTTTCAGAGGCGGCCGCTAGAGGCGCTGTTCGGCGATGTCCCAGATTCCTGGTATTGTTTCCTGCTGCCTTCCGCGCATCACGGGCATTGTAAATGACCACATCACCCTATCAACCGCTGCCTGCCGGTGGACTCACATTTCTTGAGCCATGGCCGAAAGATGTCCCTTCTATGGATCCCATATCTGCGGCAGCCAGTTTGGACTGTTATTTTGGGCCACCAAAATTATCCGTAGAGTCATCCAGGCCTCTGTGATAAGGCACACACTCCCTCGCGCGCTCTTCGGTGGGCTTGGCGGCACCGCAAATGCACGATGCTGAGCTTCGTGCCATTCTTCGTACAGATTGGTGACCAATGGGGCCATATCCTGAAACGTTTCACTTCGGCGATAGTTCGCCTTTCGCCCCCAGGAGCGCATAGATTGGCTGTTTCATCAAAATTGGATGAGCTGGCTGGCTCATTGACCCCGACGTCATTGAATTGCTCAACCAGCCAATCAGCGGGTGCCTGAAGGCGAAGGGTGAAGTATCGCCGAACTGGAGAGTGTCAGAGTACGGCCCATGGTGTGTTAAAAAAATGCTTTAGGAGAATTATGCCTGTCTAGTGATGTTGCCAAGTTCTGATTGTGTGTTAAGTTGTTTTGAATTATTGCGCTTGATCTTTTGCAACCTCAACATGGCCCTGACGCTAGAGAGAACCTCGACTCTACTAATGATAATAAGTTTGACCAGAATATTAGCATCGTTACTGATATTACGTCTGCACCATGCTTTTCAGAAAACTAACTTCAAATCGTGCACTCAAGGCTATGAGACATCGAAAAAAAAAAACACTTGCTACACAGTGTCCTGAAAAAGCTGCTAAGTGTGAAAAAGCCGTTGGCACTGTGCGCAGGTAGTTCAGACAAATGTCTAATACATTGAAAACTTTAAAAGCAGGAGCAGGAACGACGTCTTAGTTATTCACGGGTTGAAAGAGACAGACAATGAAAGTGCGACTGTGTTGGAACTGCTGGTTTTGGATACGTTCTTAAAACAGTACTTGGCATTGAGGTTAAGTCAGTGAAACGTATCAGTCAAGTTGGTAGAAAGACAGCAAGCCGAATTCGCGCCATTATAGTGAAATTTAATGACCCATATATAAAAAGACAGCCTTGCTGCATAATAGGTCCAAGTTAAAACGAACGGGTGATTTTTCTGTCAATTGTGATGTACGCAAAATTATATGGCAATCAAGCGTGGATAATCCTGCGAACGGCGAAACAGTGGCACTAGTTTTGATGAAGTGAAAGTGAGTGACGGTATGTTGCTTCGGACGAGAATGAAAATAATAAGGTGCTCTTAAAATCGGCTGATCGTAGAACAGGTATAAATGTGGCAGCAATATGCTCTCCCATTATGTAACCTAGAAGTTTCACACCTTTAACAATAATGTGTATTAGTGCCGTCAACATTGTAAACAAAATAAACTGGACAATTTACGGCTATTATACAGCCCTGACACCATTGTGATAAAATAAACCTGGTTCAATGTTTCCATGCATAATTTCTAGATCACCCTGCATCCTACTTTTTGCACCGGACAGATCGCGATGGCCGTAGGGGTGGAGTAGCACTGGCAGTTGAGCACAGTAAGTTGTTTTACAGAGAGCAGGGTATCGCTGATTAAGAAAGTATGTGGATTTAGATTTTAAAAATCACACAAATATACTAATCAGTAGTATCTACAGAAGGCATGGTGTGCCAGAAAATTATCTGTGTGAATTGCAGTATTTCCTACATCACAGGACCAATAACCGAACAAAGCTGGCCTTAACAGGCGATTTCAATGTTGCAGCTGTTGAGTGGGTGCTACTATGAGCTGGTAGTGCAAAGTGAGAAGTTGTCAATTGCTTGCGCTAAATGTGGGCAAAGGGAAACTTAAATTTCGGGGTGGGCCGACTTGAAATTTGCACGTGGGCCAACCTTTATTTAGAGGGGGGGGGGTTCAAATTGAAGCTTCAGGGTAGGGGGTGGCCCAACTTACATTTGGGAGGGGGCCAACGTAATATTTGGGGTTGGCACAACTATAATATGAGGTTGGGCCAACTGTAAATTTGGGAGTGAACCTACCTAAATTTGTTGGTGGGCAAACTTGAAATTTGGGGTTGGCACCACTGGCAACTGGCAGTATGGTTGGGCCAACTTGAAATTTAGGGTAGGGCTAACTTAAAATTTTGGGGTGGACCTACTCAAATTTGGAGGTGGTCCAGCTTGAAATTTCGGTGTGGGCCAAATTGAGATGTTGGTGTGGCCCAATATCCAATTGAATGCTGCTGGGAGTCCTTCCAGTTATGAACTCCTCGCGGGCAAGCGAGTGAGTTGAAACGCTTGGCGCTCTCCATTGTTTATTGGGCATTACCGATGCGCAGTTATAACACACAGCCAACACCTTGCGTGGACAAGGAACGCATGCATAAAAAAAAGCAGAAAGTTACCTATCAAGAAAGGGGTATGGCAAGGAGAGACAATCTACCCAATGCGATTTACCACATGCTTAGAAGAAGTATTCAAGCTCGTAGACTGGGAAGGCGTATAAGTAACGATCAACAGCGAATATCTCTGTAACTTTCTGTTTGCAGATGACATTGCACTATTTGACTACAATGGGGACGAATTGCAGCAAATGATTGACGACCTTAACTGAGAAAGTGTAAGAGGGCGCTTGAAAATTAATATGCAGAATATGAAAATAATTTTCAATAGCCTGGCAGGGGAAGAAGAACTCAGGATCGCTAGTAAGCCTCTAGAGTCTGTAAAGGAGTACTGTGAAGAAGATGCGCCTCCACCCAGTGGCATCGCCAATGCTCGGTGCGCGGCTCGCGCTGCTGATCGCTGGTGTCTTTGGAGACGGTGCCCCACGCTGCCTCGCCGTCCCTGGAACTTGTAGCATCTTTGAAGGACACCGCTAATAAACCTCTTCGCAATTGGTGGAGGTTGCGGGAATTCCCCCGTCGCTTGCACCCTGGCTTCGAATCCGAATGCTTCCGCCCATGATGACCGACAACACAGACCCGCCGGCGCCTTCGTGCCAGCCCGTCAATACAGCGAGGTTCTTAGGCAACGTGATCCGAAGGTCTTCAGCGGTACAGATGGCACCGACGTGCAGGACTGGTTTACGTCGTATGAACGGGTGAGCGCGCATAACAAGTGCGACGACGCCGCGAAGTTGACCAATGTCATATTTTATCTTACTGGCGTTGCCCAACTCTGGTTCCATAACCACGAAGTCAACATCTCGACATTTCGCCATTTGTGATCAGCTGCTCCACCGACGCAACTATGCTCCTGAAAACCGCAGATAGCTACTAGTCATTCCCCGCAATGTGGCCACGCCGGAGTATTTAAGACTTACGAACGTATTCGCCATCGCGACTACTGGAGGGGAATGTACACTTTTGTACGAAAATTTGTTCAGTGCTGCTCTGACTGTCAGCGTCACAAATTACCACCTTTACGCGCCTCTGGCGCCTTGCAGCCGCTTGGGTGCCCTGCCAAACCCATCGATCGCTTCGGCATTGACCTCTAGGGCCCACTTCCCATGACACCGGATGACAATCAGTGGATCATAGTTGATGTGGAGCATTTCAAGCGCTACGCCGAAAGTGCTGTTTTACCGAATGCTGCATCGTGGTCTTTCATCCTACATCGCTTCATCCTTCGACATGGCACACCTCGAGAGCTCCTCAGTGATAGAGGTAGCGCCTTCCTCTCCGAAGTCCTCGAAGCTCTTATATCGGAATGCCACATTATTCATCGAACGAGCACGGAATACCATCCGCAAACTAACTGGCTCGCAGAACGGTTTAACCGCACTCTCAGTGATGTGCTCGCGATGTACGTGGCATCTGATCATGGGAACTGGGACCACGTACTTGCTTTTGTAACGTTCGCATACAACACCACGATACAAGCGACTACGGATTTTCACCTTTCATCCTCTTATATGGACAGGAGCCTTTCCATACCATTGACACTCTCTTTCCATACCGTCCAGACGCTTCCGAGTGCCCACCTGTATAAGAAGCTGCCCGACAGGCCGAAAAGTGCGGCCAGCTCGCGGGCACCTTTACATCACAAGAACAACAGCGCCAAAAGGAAGGCCGCGCCGACTCATTTCCACATACCACGTATGCCCAGGGTCTCTTGTATGGCTGGCTGTTCCTTGCCAAACTCCTGGGCTTTTCTCGAAACTCGTTCCAAAGTACGAAGGGCCCTACAGCGTCTTGGAACTAACATCCCCTGCGAATTTTCTCCTCGAGCCACTTTCTCCTTCTGACGACATGCGCCGGCATGGACGTGGCCTCCTCCACGTGGCGCGTCACAAGCAAGCCCTACCATGACCCTCTGCCTCCAACCTCTTAGGTCGCCATAGGATAGCTCTTTTTCTGCGGGGGCGATTGCGAAAAGAAGACGCGCCTCCTTCCAGCGGCATCACCAGCGCTCGGCCCACTCTGCTCGCGCTGCTGGTTGCTCAGGTCTTTGTAGAAGGTGCCCCATGCTGCCTCGCTGTTGCTTGAACTCGTAGTGTCCTTGAAGGACATCGCCAATAAACCTCTTCGCCGCACGTTTATCTAGGTCAATTACTCGTGACCCTGATCATGAGAAAGAAATTTACACAAGAATAAAATTGAGTTCGAGTGCATACGGCAGATATTACCAAATCCTAACTGGAAGCTTACCACTGTCGTTGAAAAGAAAAGTGTACAATCATTGCACTCTACCGGCACTAACACATAGGGGAGAAACTTGGAGGTTATCAAAGAAGCTCGAGCATAATTTCAGGACCGCACAAAGAGCAATGGACCGAAAATATTTCGCCTAACGTTAAACGACAGGAAGAAAGCGGTGTGGATCAGAGAACAAAGGGGATAGCCGATATTCTAATTGACCTTGAAGAAAAAAATAGACCTTGGTAGGCCATGTGATGCACAGGTTGGATAACCGGTGGAATATGAGAGTTACAGAATGGATACCAAGAGAAGGGAAGCACAATGGGGGGTGGTAGAAAACTATGTGGGGTGATTAAATTAGGAAATTTGCAGGCGGAAGTTTGGAATCAGCTAGAGCTAGTCAGGGGTAATGGGAGATCGCAGGGAGAGGCCTTCGTCCTGCAGTGGACATAAATACAGGCTGATGATTATTCTTTGCCATCGGAAAGCCATGGGTAGAGACGCATAAGCTAGGAAAAGCAAGTAAGCAAAATTAAGCAATAGCGAAGTAACAGCTGAACCATACAATACTTACATATTAGTGGAGAATTATCTGGATTTTTGTAGCTTTTTATACTGACTCTATTTCATTTTGCTTGCAAATGGATCATCGAGTAGATTGTCACAACTCGTACGTTTGAAAGAAAAATCCGAATTACTGGTCATTGAAAAGTACTTACCGCAGATGCCAGAAGTTAGCGCGAGAAACGAATCCCTTCTTGACCCACAGGCTGACATGTCGCAATTAGCCGCAAGCCGTCGATTTAGCTTTCCAGTGAGCTACGTAAGCACGTCCGACGGTTCGCATAAACGTTTTCACACTTTAAAGCAACAGCGGAAAACGTGACTTTTCGCGAAGCAGGCTACTGAAACAAAAATATACCCGCTGATACAGTGTGACCTTTCTGACGACCTCCGCGCACGTACGTATTCTACTTTGCAAATGTATAGCAGGCGGAGGGATCCCTTCGCCCATTCAAAATGCGACTTGGATCAATTCCTGTTAACGATCGAGCACTGACGCTGATCAAGGCCTTTCTGGGAATATTCATTTGCTTCCAAACAGAACCGGGCAGAGGCCGAGGCATGACATTTAGGCGGCACTTGGTTTAGCCCACAAGATCATAAATCTACTAGATAATGGAGAGACTGCCAAAATGTGATTGTTTCATTAAAATTCAGTGAGTTCACTCACCCACAAATGCTTCAAGTTTACCATCTGTTGGTTTTAAATATTAAGCTCCCTCTAACTACTTTTAAATCATAAAGCCGGTTTCACATACAAGCGAAAACGACGGCGATTCCTGCCGCCGCGGCGCAGAAACCTGTTTTGAGTTGCGACGGAGGCACTGGCGGCTGGAGGGGCGAGGTTCGAGCAAGTTGGAATTTCATCGTGGTGGCAGGGGCGGCAGCGCGGCAGCACCGCTTCCGAACCACAGACCCTCGCCATGTGATCAGTGGAAGGCTAGTGTGGGAAAGCCTGCGCATAAGCTTATCGCAGCGGTGGAAATTGCGCGGCGGCAATGCATTTGAAATGAAACCTCGCGAAAAGCTTCGCAGCGCCGCTCCATTCGCTCAATCGCTTGCATGTAAACAGGCGGAACGCTGCCTGTGTCTCACTAGTTTACTGTCGACATTGTGATGAGGTGCCATTGCACTCTAATACAACAAAGCTTTTCGTGGCTTGCAAGTACGAGTTAAAGCATGATAATGTGCATTATCATGCTTTAACTTGAACCCATTGTCCTCAACCACCAAGCCCTACATCTAAATTGCGAAACACTCCTATGTGACTTCTCAATAAAGGTTATTTCAATGTCTCATTTAGCGATCCCGCAGAACTGTAACATCTTACTATTATGTACTTCAATTTTAAAACAGGTTTCCTTGGAATCGTTTACGTTCGGAAAGGTTACTTGGGCATGTCAAACAAAACATTTTCATCCATATTTTCTTTATAAGATGATTATTCATTGATTACGATTATCCATCCACACAGGATGAAAGTAACCTTTGATAATTGTCGCCTACCACCAGCTTTTCTGCTTGCGTTAGCCATTTTTATTTAAAAACTTGCGTTTTGCATTATCACACGAAATTGTTCCGAACTGTATTCCGACACATGCGATCTCGTACCGTTATGTGCTTTAGGCAAATTACGCCCTTTTGATATGCAGTTTATGTCAAAATAGTTTCTTTTACCTTCCTTAACTTTATTCGCCTGTTTTTGCATGTAGTCTATTAATTAATTTTACACGCAATCAAGTATATACATCCCCCATAGCTGTGCTTAGTTCCGAGTATTGCAATAAAACGGCGGTCCTTTCATACTGCTATCCAATAGCATCTA
The DNA here is from genome assembly GCF_013339745.2 of Dermacentor silvarum. Lineage (NCBI taxonomy): Eukaryota > Metazoa > Arthropoda > Arachnida > Ixodida > Ixodidae > Dermacentor > Dermacentor silvarum. Next base: position 52,455,825 of record NC_051158.1, on the reverse strand, counting down.
AATTCTATGCATCATCTACCTCTTGGCAATTCTATCGCTAGTCAATGTAAATCGCGACAGAATAATTTTCTGGCCGAACCAATGTCACTATGAATATCGATATTGCTGTGATCTGCATCGAGTCAAAGTAGCGTCACATCGTATATTGCCAAATTAATCATTTCTGTGTCGCGTATTTGGTCAAATCTGTTACCGACATTCCCTTTACTTCTCTGTAGCTGAAAGTTCCTCGCTCAAAGCACGCTCTGGTCACATTCTGGCAATACTTGCGCGTAACAAGTGGCCTAAAGTGTCCATTATTGCGCATACCTAGGGTCACGCATGCCAATTTGCACATACCGAATGACCGAGGTTGTTTATTCTCGATCATACATCCATCGGCACATACACAGTGACTCAAATCGGCATCAAAGAGCTGCACTGAAAAGCAGAATATTCCCTTCGGCGCATACATAGGGGCACGCATCCAGTGACCCAAGTTACCGACCAATACTTTCATTGAAGAGCGGCAGGTACATATGTGCCGCAAGTTGGCGTCGTGGAGATTCATCGAAGCTTGGCACATACCCAGTGACCCAAGCTGGTGTGAAAGGATAACGGTTAGATCCGGACATACCCGAACAATGGATACCCGAAAGTCCCTGAAGGATCCTGAAAATGGTGATCAAGTAAAAGAACGACCACAGGACAAACACGGGCAAGCTCTTGCCTGTGTCCATCCTGTCGTTATTTTTTAACGTGATTGGCATTTTCGGGCAAGTTGATGTAGTTTTCGGTGTGTATGATACCTGTTTCACATACCCAGTGACCCAAGTTGTCTGCAAGCTTTGAACATTACATATGTGCAATCCCGCGCAGACCGCGTGGGCCACTGGTTATGTGCGCGAGTAGACATTCTGATACTGGCTACAGTCTCTGATTATAGAGAACTTGCGCTGCTGGCTGCGTGCCACTTAGTATGTGCCCATGCAGATGACGTCGGCACAGCGTACGTAATATTAGTACTAGCCAATTCTTGCCCAGCCCCTTCTCCCCCCAGAATGAAAGTGCGAAGGTAGTAGTATGTAGTATGTATCTAGTAGTATGTAGTAGTATGTAGGTAGTAGTATGTACGAGTATGTAGTCTTAAGGGGAGATGCTACTCGGAAAAACGTTTCTTTAAATATGTGTGGCAGCTGAATGAAACTTTCACCATTTACAGAGCTTGAGCTTCTCTTTTCAAATCTGCTTTTAGTAATTTGATAGCTTATTTTGTTATCGTTTTACACACCATGCATTTGTAAAAAAGCATGCATTCTTGAGCAAGCTTAGGTGGTAACAGGGAGTGCAGGAAAGCACTAAAATATAGCTGATATCGCTCCCAATGAATAGTAGGATTCAATAAAGCAAGAAAATGTAGTGTAGCATTTGTATTTCAGTCAACAAAAAATTCATTGGTGAGTTTCAGTTTGACAATTTTAAACGAAGAAATTTTTGAAATTACCTCACTGAATATGCGTGTGGAAACACGTGAAAGTTATTTCTATGAATTCAGGAAATGTTACAGCATAAACATGCGGAATTTAGTTATGATAAGACTACATAAAGCACCCAACTTTAGGTGCACAAAATGAAGAACAGAGAAAAACACGCTTGAATGTTTAAAAAAAAGGTCGCGGCGCTAGACTTCGGCGCGGAAACAATTTTTTTTTTTCGTATTTTCAGCAAGAATGCGGCGCAGTCCGAATTCGGATCTGGGAAAAAAGGCTTAGAACTATTTCACCGCCGAAATCCAAGAGCAGGCCACGCCGTGGAGCGAAATGCCATTAGTACGAATTTCGAGTAAATTAGTACTTTCACGAGCCACCACGGATGCTTCTTGCATTTTGATTAGCTTCTAGACGATTCTCAGCTTTAATTTTTTACTACGTAACAGAGGAACACAGAACACAAGGGGAATAGAAAACACAACAAAACAAAAATTCAGTAGCCCCTTCCCTGTCGAGGAGAGGAGGGTAAGCGAAGCTTGTCGTGTGTTTTTCCGGTGTTCTTCCGAGCTCGCGCTGAAACCTGGCCATCGCACTGGCGAAGTTGGCGTCAGCGTTGTCGAGGCGTGCACCACCGTTGTCGGTTTGCTAGAGGCCTATACGACGGCGACGTTTGGCCTCAACATCGTGCTCTTTCAACTCGGGGTCCGCGGCTCTTGGCTGATTTTTCGCCTGGGCTTCGGAAGCCCTCACGCTAAAAACGGCACGTCAACGACGAGGCCTGTCCCGAGCGTGTTCATTCTGGATGTATTTCCATGAAATGCCTTCAACATTAAATCTATTCGTTACGTAAGATCATCAATGGCTCATACCCCCTTATGCAATGTCTCATACCCCCGTAAACGCGACCTCCCCATTCCGACGACAGAAGATAATTGAAAGTTTACACTGGAATGATTAGCGGCGACGCAGCCAGCCGTGGAAGAAGACGATGACGACGAACACGGGAGCAGTGGCGCGAGCGCGTACTGAGCACGAGCCACCTGTGCCAGTCTGAGAGCAGGTGGTTTTTTTAGCGTTACTACAGTGTACTACTGTAGCGTGACATTGCCGGCACAGGCTAGCGTATACAAGCTTCGTTTGAGGAACAGGAGGATCATCTTTATTGAAAACACCAGTCAATGAACCTCAGGAAAGAAATCCTTCTCCCCCGTCGGCCCTAGTCGTAGGCCGGAATACCTTGAGACACAGCAGCAGCAAGGGCTTGACCCATGATGCTCTGCTGGACGTTGGGGTCAGAGCTGCGGAGCAAAGCCTCCCAGGATTCTAGAGTGTGCGAGCTATCATACTTAAGACGGACATGTCCCCACCATGTGAACCAGATTTGCTGCCTCATCACAGAATTTGCACATTAAACTGAATACTCCTGGATGCCACTTGCTGTTGAGTACGGGGTTTAGAAAAAAAAACCCTGTCTGTAATTTAAAATCAATGTTTTGGAAGAAATCCAGGTTTTTTACCCTCTCATTCCCTTAAATATATTACAGTGATAGCGCCCCATCTGCAACAGCCACCTCCGCGTCTATCCATGACCAAGAACATTGGTTGGCCGTTTGTCAAACTACACCGCAATGCCCCAGCGTACCTGAATAAGCAACATTAAAAAACAATTCAAATTACCGCTCGAATTTCACCAACTTTCATTTAGCAACGTCAATAGGGCACGCCCTTGTAGTAACGTGCGTATTTAGGGTTCCACGCAACTTTCTTGCTGAGGTATAGCATTGTTCTAATCTTTAATAAATTCTGCTACAATGCAGCAAAAACAATACGTCGAAAGCCCAGACCACACGTACGCTTGCCGACGCGCGCAAACTGGTGAGTATGCGCCTTGCGCCTGCCACACCTCTCGAGGAATGGGGGTTTGCAGCCACAAGAGACGCGCGAGAGCGCGCGTCCAGTGGGCTCACTCATAGGCGCCTTTGAAGACGCCACTTCAGGTCTGTATTATTGACACTGTTTCGAAATGATTTCATATCTATAAATCTACATGTTATATTCTTAAAGCTCTTATATAAGCGCAAAATAATAAGAAAAGACACTTTCTTGCAATATATCAATCTGCCTAAGCAGAGTTGACTGTGCTGCGCCGTGGCTGCGCAGCCAGGCACGCCGACGCGAGGAAGAAATAACAGAGACAAGCTGCTCACCGGGATCGCACCGTGTTTCGACGCGTACGAGCCGTGCTACACCGTTCGCGCATGCGTGGGAGCGCGGAGGCATGCGTACCTGTGACCTGGGTTTAAGTGTCCTGAAAACGCATGTTATAGCGGACATGCCCTATCGTTGTTGCCAAGTGAGATTGGTCGAAATTCGGGCAACTTTTCGTGATAAAATTTTTTTTCGAAAATAGATAGACAAACAGATAGCTACATATAGCCAAATGGGACATTGCCTCGCATTCCTGGACTCGGCCGCTGCTTCACGTAAGCCATTTCAACGAAGTCGCAGAAAGGAAACGAGGCATAGTAGGGTTTGCAACGCAGCTTCAACTATGGTATCGTGATTTTAGGATATACTTTGCCACGCTATTATTCCGATTTCTGGTTGGGAACGAGTTTGCCACTTCTCGTGTCTGCTAATGTGTTCATAATGTTTTCTTTCAGAGATGGCATGGGGATACAATACTCATTATAGTAATCTTTATAACATAAAACAGATAAGCGCCAATTGCGCCCCCTCTCAAGGAATAATGCCTGCTGCATAACGTCGCCTATCATATTCAATGGATGAATACGCCACCAATAATTTTCGGTCGCGTTTCAAGTTGACTTGTCATGTAATACCAATAGGCCCGCTCTCAGGTCTTCATTCACTGCTTACATTCCTATTGCATGGGGGCCCTGCTATAGAATGCAAGTTGCTCTAAGTGGAAAATTGAGCCCGCTGAGTTTGCTCATATGAAGGACTCCTTCAGTTTGTTAACTTGACTACGGCGTATTTTCTATCTTTGTAGGTAGAGGGCAAATAATTATTTGAAACATATAACAGTGCTGCTATGCGCTTCATCAATTTCTTACCTTTGTAGCTATAAATTTGTTTTACGTCGGTTTCCAGGAATGGTCGATTACTGTATGTACTGAAGCCTTTACTGTTGTTAAGTTGTTTATTTGTTTAATATCAGCATATCACCACCGTCCTATTGGCACTCTCTGACAAGCATAACTGCCCTGCTTAACAATTTGGCAACTCATTCTTTCTATTACTCGATCGTTGAAGTACATGTCATCTATGTGAATCTATTTATTTGTTTCTCGCATATGGTCAATATAAAGGGGCCTTCGTTTTCACAATATAGAGAATCTTAAAAGATCGCCTTTGCAAGATAGCGTATTGCAGTCCTTGAGCTCCATACAATACTTGCTCGAATTAATTTAGATGATAATCATCAAATAAGAAAATTAAGTTTAAACTATTTACTTCACGGCACACAATGCACTTTACGAATTGCAGCTGGTGAGTGTGCGATGCCTATCTACTTGGGGCAAATGCTGAAGGTTGCACATATTTCGAGATATGCGCCATCAATCTTCCGCAAAAATGCACCATTTTTTCCACTTACTTTAAAAAAAATAAACGTGGCTTTGTTCACAGAAGTACCAAAGTAACTGAACGCCGATGTATTCTGTCACCATTTTGGGAATTAAATGTTGAAACTAGTATCCTCCCAAAATTTCTTATATCAATCCCACTTGCTCATAGATGTACCATTCATTTTATGTAAACAAAATATAGGTCGAAAGATTCGTGTCGGTTTCCTTCTACAATGCCTTTACAGCGAAACATCACGCAATAGTTACGTTTATGATGCTCGGAAAGGTCAGTGACAGGATATATTTATGCCTTGTCCGAAAGTACACCGCAGATTTCACCAACCTCTGACGTTTATGCGTGTGCAATGTTGCCTGACGGCATTTACTTTTCGGCTTTCGAAATTAGTAATCGGTCCCTCGGAGGTTCTGCAGACGCACCTTCTGCACTACGATATTGTCCTGTCTTAACTTCTGTGCTCGGCATTTTGAAATATTCAATTTCATTCACACTTGAAATATTCAATTTTGAATTTTGAAATTTTGAAATATTCAATTTCATTCAAACTGCAACGAAATTTCACTTTCGGCAAGTCGTTTATATAAAAGTAGTCTACACTATTGAATCAGTCTTGTCAAAGCTGCAGAGCGGTAAATGTGTATTTTGTTTATTAGCATTTAATAAAGCACCTAAGCAGATGACTTGTCCATCTGGTGTTAAACAACTACGACAAAACTCCTCACACGTCACGTCCCAGATTTGCCACTGCGTCACAGGCAGCCAAGGGTATCATCTATTGCACAGATCATGCGAAGAAGCGACGCATCATCAGTCCTGCGGCAGTTTTCACGGAGCGGTAAAGCGGCATTTTTCAGTTTCGGTACCAAGACGTCTATATTGCACGAACTGTTCGATAAACAAAAAAGTTAAAGGTAAAAAATAGGTAAATAATAAAAACGATTTAAAAGTAAAAGGAAACTCTCGTAAAGGCGCACGGACCGCTATATAGTATATACTTCCTGAAACGAGATCTTTGGCGGATCCTAAAATTTCGTTGAAGTGGACCTTTAAAATGCGCACTCGATCACGGGTGGCGCGCTTTGGCGTGACATCACAGCGG
>NC_051158.1:52425149-52449548 GCF_013339745.2 Dermacentor silvarum | reverse complement strand
AGAAGATATATATATATATATATTATATATATATATATATATATATATATATATATAATCCGAGACAACGTTTAGGCGGTCACTCTCTTCTTTATTCTCTCAAGCGATAGCCCTACCACCAGGCCCAGAATGGTGATGATGAGTATGTACAGATGAGAATATGAAGCGTATGAATAATGTTCACACTAATTTTTCCGCGCGCGCAAGCGGCCAGCCAGGCCGCGACTTAGCCAGGAGGGAAACGCCGAACGAATCGTTTGAGACGCGAAACGTGAATGATCTCCGAACCACGATGACGATGGTCCGAAGATACCTAGACGGGAGTAACACGATAGTTCACTGGGGATGTTTGTTCATTAATAATGTAGGGGCCAAGGAAGCGCTATTCAAACTTGTCACACAAACCGGGTGTACGAATGGGCGTCCAAAGGAGCACTTCATCTCCAGGACGAAAGGAGACGTCTCGACGAGAGATGTCATAACGTTGCTTGCGGTCTAGTTGACTGACTTCTGTATTGAATCGAGCACGGTCACGACATTCGTGAAGTCGCGAGACGAACTTTTCGGGTATACTGGCTGAGGAGTTAGTTGGGGCACTTAAGTAAGTGGCGTCGATGGTGAATGTCAGCGAAGGGCCGTAAACGAGGTAGAAGGGTGAGTAGCCTGCAGTTCGCTGGATAGCAGTGTTGTGAGCAAACGTCAAAAAAGGTAAACGTTTGTCCCAGTTGTGGCTTGCCCCGATATACATTGGTATCATATCTGTTAGTGTGCGATGAAATCGCTCTGTTAAGCCATTTGTTTGAGGGTGGTACGCGGATGTCGTCTTATAAACTGTACCACAAGCTCTGAGTACTTCTTCGATCATTGTTGACATGAAAGTCTTGCCGCGATCACTCAACAGTACACGAGGTGCACCATGACGCAGCACAATGGCATCCAAAAAGATGTTGGCAACGTCTGAGGCCGAACTAGAGCGTAAAGGCGCCGTCTCTGCGTATCGTGTGAGGTGGTCGACAGCTGTCACGATCCAACGATAACCTGCTGGCGTTATGGGCTGAGGTCCGACCAAGTCTATTCCAACGATGGCAAAAGGTGTCTCGGGACATGGTATGGGCTGTAAAAGGCCAGCAGGAGGTGAAGTCGGTCGTTTCCACCGTTGACACTGAACGCAAGAAGCGACGTACTTGGCCGCAAAAGTAGACATGCCTGGCCAAAAGAAACGGCTCCTAACGCGGTGGTGCGTTTTGTGGAAACCCAAGCAGCCAGCAGATGGGTCGTTGTGAAAGGCTTCAAGGATTTGTGTGCGCAGCGAACGGTGAAGAACGGGTACCCAGTGGTGTCCGTCAGCGTTGTAAATGTAGCGGTGCAGCACATCATTCTCGAGCTTAAATAGTCGCAGTTGTCGTATTAATCGGGCATCCAGTGCAGATATAGTACCGCACAGCCGTTCGATGATGCTGCTGCAGTAGGGATCAGTACGTTGACACGAGGCGAACTGAGTGCCGCGATTAGAAAATGTCGTGTTAGTAAGAGCTAGCGGTAATAACCGAAGGGGAGACATAGTCTCATCAAGTGGCGCGGAATGGAGAGACGTGCTCGAAGATAATAGTGGAAGCGGGCAGCGAGACAGAGCGTCGGAATATTGATGTTTTTCCCAGACTTGTACACAACGTCAAAATCAGACTCTTGTAATCGGACCACCCAGCGACCAAGGCGTCCAGACAAATTTTTCGTTGACGACAACCAGTGTAAGGCGTGATGGTCGGTTATGACAGTGAAGTGGCGTCCATAAAGATATGGTCGAAATTTTTGTATGGCCCAAACTACTGCGAGGCATTCCTGTCCTGTGATCGAGTAGTTCTGTTCGGCAGCCGTTAATATGCGAGTGGCATAAGCAACAACTCGCTCTCGTGCAGTCGTATCACGCTGTAGAAGGACAGCACCAATCCCATGGCCACTAGCGTCGGTGGGCAAACAAGTTGGTGCGTTCTCATCGAAGTGACACGGGACGAGGTCGGATGTCAAGGCTTGATTGAGGGCTTGGAAAGAACGTTCGCAGTCGTCTGTCCAAGTGAGAGCAGTGCCCGACGTCAGCAACTTGTGCAGAGGCGACGCCATGGCAGCAAAATGACTGATGACGCTGTGGAAGTAGGAAGCCAGGCCCAAGAAACTTCTCAACTGCTTTTGATTTTAAGGGCGAGGTAAGCGAATCACGGCAGCAACCTTGTCACGATCTGGTCGAACGCCATTTTTACTGATAAGGTGGTCCAACACTTTCATGTTCTTTCTGGCAAAATGACATTTCTTTGTGTTGGAGTCCAGCGTTAGAAATGCATGTTAAAACGTCGTCCAAACGCTCTAGGTGCTGACGAAAAGTTGTAGAAAAAATAACGATGTCATCTAAATAACACAGACAGGTCTTCCACTTAAGGCCACGTAAAACAGTGTCGATCATGCGTTCAAATGTTGCAGTAGCATTACATAAACCGAAGGGCATCACATTGAACTCGTAAAGTCCATCTGGTGTTGCAAAGGCTGTCTTGTCTTTGTCCGCTTCGTGCATGGGTATTTGCCAGTACCCGGATCGAAGGTCGAGACTTGTGAAATATTCAGCCCCCTGGAGGGAGTCAATGCCATCGTCGATTCTTGGCATCGGATATACGTCTTTGCGCGTGATCTTATTAAGTGCTCAATAATCCACGCAAAATCGTACAGAGCCGTCTTTCTTGCGCACCAACACAACAGGAGACGACCAAGAAGAATGGCCGAATGATGTCTCTTTTAAGCATGTCATCAACGTTGTCTGCAATGATTTTTCGTTCTGCGGAAGACACGCGATACGGGCGACGGCGTACGATAAAGCTGCCTTCGGTTTCGATGCGATGCACACCAACGGAAGTGCGCCCCAGATGCTTGGAAGGAACGTAAAATAAAGCGCTGTGTTTTATTGCGATAGCAATTATATGGACACTCCAAAGCAGATTTCTGCCGTCGGCGTCGCCGTCGCCGTTGCCGTCGCCGTCGCCGTGAGGTTCCGTATGACGTCAATGGAGATGAAATCGTCGCCGCGCGCCGCCGAACGCTGTATGTGCGTGTGAAAGGGCGCGAGGGACGCGCGCTTTCACGGGGAGTGAACCCACGGCGGAGAACAAACGCGCGTTCTGCGCCGTGCTCCCTTAAGGGCTGATGATGATAAGTGGTTCTTGAGGGAAAGGGAAAGGTTGGCGCTATCTTCTGCAGCCCTTGAGGGAGCACGGCTCAGCGCCAACGGGGAGGGGTAAGTGGGAGCGAAAGAAGGGATAGAGTGGAGTCGCCATGGCTGGGCGAAGCAAAACCGGCAGGCATAGGCGGCACGTATCAGGCCGAGATGGAAGGCCTTGGTGTGCTGCAGAGTCTGCAGGGGTGTTGTGCCAGGCCGGTCAGGCCCGGGGTGGGGTGGGAGGCCGTGAGGCCTTCCCGCTTGTAGAAATGTCCTTAGAGGCGTGCGGAGAGCCCTGACGAGTCAAGGAACTCCACGACGCCTCGAAGTGCAGAAAGGTGGTGTCGGCCGGGGAAGAGGAGATCTTCCTCCTTGCCAGAGGGGAGGCCCAGGCGGCGGAACTCCTGCAGGAGTGGGCCCCGCTGCTGGAGGTACGCCGGGCAGGCCAGCAGGAGATGTTCGATCGTCTCCGGCTCCCCGCAGGAGCTGCAGGCCGGGGACGTCGCTCGTCCCAGTCGGTAGCTGCGTGCTGCCGTCCAGCTGCAGCTGATGCGGAGCCGGAGAAGGAGCGAGGTCTCCCTGCGAGCCAGGCCTCGCTGGGGGAGTGGTCGTGGGGGGCATCCCAGTGCCACCCGTTTGTCTGGGTGGTGGGTCGCCAGGTGTCGCCGCAGCCTCAGTCCAGTGAAGTCGCCCTCCGTCACGGCCCGACTGAGGGGCACAGTGGTGTGGTGGGCATCCTTCGCCAGGGTGTCGGCTGCCTCGTTGCCCGGGATCCCTACGTGGGCGGGGATCCAGTGCAGGGACACCGGGTGGCCTGCGTCCTGCAGCGCTGTCAGCCGGGTAGACAGCAGTGCGACTCCAAGGCTGGCGCTTTCTGGCCTCTGCAGGCCGAGGAGGGCTGCCTTGGAGTCGCAGAGGATGGCCGCTGGTACCCCAGGAAGCTCCTCGGAGAGTAGGTCGACGGCCAGGTGGAGGCCTGCCACCTCCGCTGCAGTCGAGCTGGCGTGTCTGGGCAGTCGACACTGCCTGCTCTTCTGCAGGGCTGGAGCCGTGCAGGCCGCCGTGGCAGAGCCGGTGTCCGGTACCACCGAACCGTCGACGTACACCAGGAGGTGGTCTCCGAGGGTCTCGTCCAGGAGGCAGGCGGCCGTCTGCTGCAGGGCGCAAGCGGGCGAGCGCCTCTTCGAAATCCCGGGCAGCTCCGTGGCGATGGGGACAGGAGGCCTCTGCGGTGGGGGCAGCTGTACCGCATTCGGCGGTGGGTTGCCAACCACCTCCTCGTAGAGGCGGCACAGCTGACCCATCCTTGAGGAAGGCCGGGACTGGAGGCGACGCAGCAGGCCTCTGCCATCAGGATCATGGAGGAGGCGGTCGACGTGCCTCAGCCCCTGCTGCAGGAAGAGGAGCGACAGGGGCCATGCTCCAGCCTCCGCAAGGGTAGCGGCAATCTGGGAGCTCCGGGGGACGCCCAGGCAGAGTCGGATGGCCGCCCGGTGCTGCAGCTCCAACTTTTCGAGGCGGCGTGGCGGCAGCGCCACCAGCGGGAGGGCGTACCGCAGGCGTGATGTGGCCGCCGCCTCGTAGAGCCGCAGGGCCCACTTCACCGAGCAGCCCTCTCCATGAGCAAGGAGCTGCGACACGGCCTTGCGGACCCTGATGGTCTGGGTCTGCATGGCCCCGACTGCCGGTCGCCAGGTTAGCCGGTGGTCGATGCGCAGCCCAAGGTACGACACAGTCGTACTCCATGGGATGTGCACGCCTTCCAGCTGCAGCCGGGGAGCTGAGCGCCGTGCCGCTGCTCTCGGGTGGACGAGGAGGGCCACCGTCTTCCCCGTCGAAACCGAGAGTCCGATGCTTCCCAGGTAGGCGGCCGTGGTGTCCAGGGCTCTCTGGAGGGCCAGGCACACGTGGCGGCTTGACTGCGGCGGTCCCCGCACCCACAGGGCGATGTCATCCGCGTAGATGGAGCACTCCACCTTGTAGTGAGGGTCGGTCGGCAGTGCAGCAGGCAACCGGGCCAGGGCGAGGTTGAAGAGAAACGGGCTCACCACTGACCCTTGTGGTACGCCAGCTGCGACCGGACGGGGAGTGCTCCTTGCATGGCCCACGCGGACCCTGAGGGTGCGGTCGTTCAGGAACGATGACAGGAACCGCCGCAGGTTGCCGCCAATGCCCAGGAGGTCCAGAGCCTGCTGGACGACCGCATGTGGGAGGCCATCGAACGCCCCCTTGACGTCGATGAGGAGGAGCATGGCAAGGTCTCCGCTGGCCCTGGCGTCCTCCAGGGTGGAGACGACGTCTGCGATGGAGTCCGCAGTGCACCTTCGGCGCCGGAAGCCTGTCTGCTGGTCCGCGAGGAACCCGCAGGCGCGGGCCACCCATTCGAGCCGTGCCAGAGCAATGGCCTCCATCACCTTGCAGGCAGCGGAGGTGAGAGAGACCGGTCGGTATGAGGACAGCTCGTTAGCCGGCTTATTGCTCTTCAGAATGGGGGCCACGATGGCTGTGCGCCAGGCCTCCGGCACCTGTCCTGACCTCCAGATGTTGTTGTAGCAGTCGAGCAGGCGTCGTTGTTCACTGGTGGCCAGGTTGCGGAGCATCTGGAGTGTCACTCCGTCTGCTCCCGGTGCACTGCGACGCTTGCCCCTCCTCAGGGCCGTCTGCAGCTCGTGGAGAGTCAGTGGGTCCTGGCAGATGGCCGCGATCTGGCTGGTCGCCCACTCCGGATGCAGCTCCAGCAGGCAGGTAGGCGGGTTGGCAGGGGGAAGTCCGACCGGCAGGATGGCCGCAGCGAGGGCAGCCGGGGGGGCGAAGTGGTCCGCTAGCAACTCCGCCAGGGCCGCCTCGCTGATGCCCAGCGAGATAGCCACCGCGAGGACGGGGTGGCGGTTGACCTTCCTGCCGGTCAGGGACTTTAGGAGGCGCCAGGCCAGGGGGCCCTTGGAGCGGTTCTCGATGGTGGCGCAGAGGCTCCCCCAGCTCTGGCTCCTTCTGCGCCTGGCCTGTCGTCTGCAGCGGGCATCCGCTCTCCTGTATTCGGTCCAGTGCTCTGCATTGCCCGTCCGGATTGCTCGGCGCTCCACGCGTCGCCTGGACGCACGGAGGTTGAGCAGGAGCAGATCCGGGGCAGGAGTATCGGGCAGAGCAGAGCACTGGACTGTGGCTGCCTGGGCGCACTCCATGATGGCACTCAGGAGGTCACAGCCATCTTCCAACTCACTGCAGCGCTTCCTGAACAGGGACCAGTCTGTGACGTGGTATGTTCGTGGCCTCGGCCTTCTCCCACATCCGGGGGTGATCAAGATAGGGAAGTGATCAGATCCCCAAGTGTCGGGAGTTGTAGCCCAGTCATAGGAGCGCTGCTCGGTGGTAAGGGAGAGGTCGATGGCTGTGCTCACCCCACGGCGGACGTACATGGGTCCTCCTTTGTTGAGTACCACCAGGCCTGCTCGGCTGATGGCGTTGCAGAGGTCCCTGCCTCGGCGGGTGCACCTGCGGCTGCCCCACTCCAAACTCTTTGCCTGCCATTTCTGTTTTGAAGCCAGATGATGGTATCAATATCTGGCGCAGGAATGCACAGTTCGCTTCGGGGACGCGGCGGTGTGCTGTGCGCCGTGTAGGGGCGCGGGCCTCGAGGCGTCGGGCCACCCGGCGGGTTTTCACACCTGTCCCGTCTTGCTGCAGAGGGTCGCCCGCCTCCGAGCTCGCACGGACTATGGCGGCTAAACACTTCACGTCCCGCCGCGTTCGCGCAGTGTCGCGACGCGGCGGGCTCATGTTTTTCTCTCCTCTTTCTCACGCGAGTCGGCGCGAGGGAGACGCGCCGGCTCGCATTCTCTCTTTCACTTTGATTTCCCTCATTTTTTCTTTTTTTCACGATGCCCCATTTCTTTTGCTTTCTGTTTTGCCGGCCTCCGTGTATGCTTGGGGCGGCTGCGCTCTGTCGCTGTGTGTGTGGTCCGGCGCGAGCATTTCTTTTGTTGTTGCGAGCTCGGCGTGGCAGGTTGGCTTCCCGGGACGTAGCGCGACTTGGCGCTATTGTGCGACGGCGCGTGTTGGTGTGCCGCGGTCTCACTTCGTCCGGTCGTTGCGGTCTCGGGTCGGCTCGCGCTCTCCTCTTGTCGGTGCGCGCGCGGTGGTCGGGGACAGCGGTGCGGCCTATCGGCGTGGCCCGCGCTTTCGCCGGCCGCCGTGCGTGCTATTTCCGGCAGATGGCGCTGTGTGGGTCTCGCGCGCGGCTTTCGCATTCCCCGCGTCGGTGCCACAGACGGCTTTTATTCGATCCCGATTGGCATTCTATCTTCCATACCGTCACGGCCGCTGTTTTCTTTTTCGCCATGACTTCGAATTTAAATCTACATTTCTTACAAACTAACCTCGATCATTCCACATTGGCTACCGAATGTCTGGTTGAACTTGTGCGGGAACGTCAGCTCTCTTTTGCGATCGCCTGCGATCCTTACATTCGCAATAACACCGTTCCCGGCATTCCAAACAATTTTTACAAATTTCTAGCGCCTGAAAATCCCCGCGTCGTTGTCTTTGGCACCGGCGCGGGTTGCGATTGCTTCCCGTTGATGACGGGATCGTACGTGGTTGCGATTCGCGTCACGGCGCCATCCTTGGATTTCGTTTTGATTGCGGCGTACGCACCGCCTCACGCCGCAATCGAACCGATCCTCGACCTTATAAGCGACTGCATCGGCCGGTGTGATGGTGCGATGGTCGTCGTGGCGGGTGATTTGAATGCCAAGCATTCTAACTGGGGTGGCGGAATTACGGACGCACGCGGCGCTGCAGTAATGCAGCTGGCGTGCCAATGCGACCTGCACGTCCTAAACGATCCGACCTCTGACCCCACCTTCGAGACGGCGTATGCAGAGAGTTGGATCGACGTCACCCTGGCATCTTCCGCGATGATATCGCGCGGTCACGAGTGGGCCGTGCTTGAGGACCTCACGCTCTCGGACCACCGGCTGGTCGAGTTTTCCTTTCCTTTCGCGCGTCCCCCGCCTCGCAAAAAATTGACGTTTCAGGGGAAGGCCGACCTGCTGCGTCAGTTGGCCGGCGAGCCGTGGTTCGGCGCGGTCACTCGCGCTCACTTGCGCTCGGGTGCCGCGTTGGACGCGGTGCTCGAAAAATTCTATTCAATTTATGCTCGTGCTCACGCGCGACACCTGCGTAACACTAAAGGCGGTCCGCATCGTGCGAACGCGTGGTGGACGCCGGAGCTTGGTAGCGAGCGCGGCCGCGTTCGGGCGATGCGGCGCCAGTACCAACGTGCTCGCGATCCTGACATGCGCGCGCAGCTTCGCGACTTGTTTGCCGCGGCGCGGTCCCAGTACAGGGCCCACATTCGTGACGCGCAGGAGAGCGCCTTGAAGCGTTACTGCACGGAGTGCACAAAGAAAACTATCTTTGGAGCCCCGTTTAAGGCGGCGTTTGAAAAAGCACGGCCGCCGGTTGTACTGCCCGCGCTGCGAGCTCCCGACGGCCGCTTGACGTCGGACGCGCTTAGCTCGGCATCGCTTCTGCTCCGTACGCAGGTGTCGCTAGACGACTTATCCACCGACAATGCGGAGCACGCTACCATCAGGGCGGTTGCGGCGGCCCCGGCCGTCACGTTTCTGGACGACAGGCCATTTACAACGGAGGAGGTAGAACGTGCACTTAATCTCGGCAAATCTGGTTCGGCACCAGGCCTTGACGGCATCACTCTTCCTATCATTAAATCGCTATTCGCTTCACACCCCGCTTTCTTCTTATTCGTCTTTAATTCCGCATTGATGCTCGGCCATTTTCCCTCTGCGTGGAAGAAGGGTCGCATCATCTTTATTCCAAAACCGCACAGACCCCCTGACGATACCTCTTCCTATCGTCCAATCGTAATGAACTCGCTTTTTGGCAAAATTTTAGAACGCCTACTTAATTCGAGACTCTATTTTTTCTTACATTCTTCCAACCTTCTCCACAAAAACCAATTCGGCTTCACGCACGGGAAGAGCGCCGTCAAGGCTTTGTACCAACTCCGCCAAAATTTGTTTCATCTCAAAAAATTAAACATTCCCGCAATTCTCATTTCATTGGATTTTAAAGGTGCATTCGATTCAGTTTGGCATCCATTGGTTCTAGAATTCTTACAGCGACACGGTTGTCCACGCAACTTGTTCTACCTCCTCCGTTCCTTTCTGACAGATCGCACGGTAACTTATCGTTGCCACACGGGCGAAGTCTCTGCCCACCCCACTCTGGGCAGTCCGCAGGGGTCGCCCATCAGTCCCCTGCTGTGGAACATCGTCATTTCAGGACTGTTAGACGTCCGTCTGCCTCCCGGCGTCAGCATTCAGGCCTACGCTGACGACACAGTGCTTGTGGTGCCGGGCGAGAACCGCGCTGCGATCGAGAGGACCGCGGCGCTCGCTCTCCAGCGGGTTGCCGAGTGGTCCTCGCGATCGAAAGTGACTGTCAGTGTGGCAAAATCATTTTTTCTCGCTTTCCCTCACGGGAGCGCCGCCGTGCGGGGGCCCCATCTGAAGGTGTGCATGGGTGACGGCAGGTTACAGCATAAGACCACTATCAAAATTTTGGGGGTTATATTTGATTCGCGCTTGGGGTTTAAGGAACACGCGGATTACTTACGCGAAAAATTGGAAATCCTTTCACCTAAAATTTTAGCTTTCTTCAAAATTCATTATTCGACAACCCGCTCCGCGGTGAGGACGCTTTATCGTCAGGTCATACTACCTGCCGTCACCTATGCAGCTCCGGTTTGGTGGTCACCGTATGCTGACTCAATACTAAAGGCAAAAGTGCAATCGATCCAGCGCTTGCCGTTAATTGCGCTTACTGGGGCGTACCGCACGACGCGCTCCGCGGCGCTGCAGGTGCTGGCCCGGGCTCCGCCGTTGGAGCTCGAGCTAGATCGCCTGTGCGCCGAGTTTTCACTCTTCCAGTTGCGGGAGCCCACCTGTTACGGGCCGACCTATTACCACCCGGTCGCAATCGAGTTCCCCCGCGACATCTGGTCGGACCACCCTGCGGAGCGGCACAGCCACCCTTTCCGGCGTCTTAACGCACGTGATGCGGTGGCTGTGACTCAGGAGCGCGCGCATCACATTTATACAGACGGCTCTTACACCAGCCTGTCGGCGGGCGCCGCCTTTGTAGTGCTCGGCCCGAGCCAGGAGATCAGGAAGGTCCGCCGGTTCAAGATTCCGGGCGCCAGCGGTGCCTATTGCGCGGCGGCGGCGGCCCTCTGGGAGGCTCTAATTTACGTCGCCTCCATGTCCACCGCCCTGCCCATATATATCTATACAGATTGCTTGTCGTTGTTGACGGCTCTCGCGACCCCGTCTTCGGCTGACGCGCGCGTGGTGCAGATCAACAAAGCGCTTTTGCGGCTCAGTGTGAAGTTCCACATTGATCTGTACCACGTGCGCGGTCATGCCGGTATCTTTGGAAACGAGCTTGCCGATGCTGCGGCGGGCGCGGCGGCGACATACGGCCTGCTCCGCTATTCGAAATCCTCAATTTCCTCAATTAAATCAAAATTTTATAAACAGATGTGTCTCTATTGGTATCGCGATTGGCTTTCAAATCACCAAGACACATCCTTACATGATTGGGTCCCCGACGTTTTGTCAATTCCAAAATATTTTCCGCCAGCCTCTTCAGTGGTGCAGGTGATTACCGGTCACGGGCGCTTCCCATATTATCTTTACCGATTTGGACTGAAACAAGACAATCTTTGTCCTTGTGGTGCTGAATGTACGTCATTCGCACATTATATAAATGATTGCTCTATAACAGCAACGCTAGCAGCCCGCCTTATACGACCTTCGGGCGGCCCTCGCGTTACGCCCGCGCACTACCCTGACATACTGGCGATCAAAAGTAATCGCGCGCTTTTGACGCGCATGCAACGCGTCATAAGCCGTGCGGTACCCGAGTCTTCTGCTGGCGTCGCGGTTCCGGACGCCACCTAACCCTTCGGGGTCCTTTACCATAAGCTTGTGATGTCATCAAGACTATTATTTTTGGCCGCATCGCCGGCCTTGTGTCTGCGGCGCACTAGCGCATCTGCCGGCCTTGCGATGCGCTCCATCGTCCACCACCATGTCGCTCGCAATTGCACGAACCTGCGGTTGGCCGCATGCATTCACTGGCTCGCGTGGTCTGCCGCTCGGCGCCGCGGCTGGCGCCGCGATCCAGCTTCTGGGACGGTCGCGCCCTGGCAGTTCCAGCAAAGTTGCTGGATCCCTGTCAGCCACATTCGCCTGCTTTCCATTCTGCGGGCCTGCGCCTTGCGCATGCGCGACCGGGAGTCGTGGCTGGCTCCTTGTCCCAGCGACTTGGGAGGCGGTAGATTACCAACACACGCTTGAGCAATTCACCATTATGCATTCGCGGGCCTAGCGCATGCGCGGTGGTTGCCACTGGCTCCCGCTGCCTTGGTACTGCGCACTGCAGACGCTATCAATTTCGACCGGCTTTGCCTGTATGCACCGCGGCCCTTGCGCTGCTAACAACAGCGTTTACGCCCTGATAAGGCGTTATCGGCTCAGGCGTGACTAGATCCCGCTCAATGCATGTTTTCATGCTGGGATTTGTCACCGGCATCTTTGAGCATCCTATCTCGGTGGCGTCCGGTCGCGCGTTTGGTATCTCGCCCTTCTGGGGCGTTGACCGGGTCCGTGCGGTTCCTGCGCTTTTCAATCATATGACCACCCTCTTGCGGTTGCGCGCTGCCTTTAGTGCGAGGCTGCTCGGGGTTTCGTTCAGGCGGTTGCTCCTTTTTTTTTTTTCCTGGCTGTTGTTATAGTACCTTCTCTATCCCCCCCCCTTTTTTTTTTCTTCTTCCTTTTTCTTTTTTCTTTTTTCTTTTTCCTTTGTTCTCTATTCCTTTTTCTTTTTCGCTATGTTTCGCTTTTTCACTTTATACCTGTTTATTTCATTTTTCGTACATTCACCACCACTGTTATCCTTCTTTAATTCTAATCACTTTGTCGCTCGGTGACCTGCGTCATCGCTTGCACCCTGCATTTCATTGGCTATGTTCATTTTGTTTTAATACGTGGGCCGTGTGATCCCGCTGGCCGGCGGGGTGCTGGCGTGTTCGTTCCTTCTCTGGGGATGACTGGTCGGTCAGGCTGGACAGACCAGTCATCGCCTTGCCTCCCTGATTCTTTTTTAGAATTTTACAGGCTTGCTTCCTGAGTGCTCCCTCCTGATGGTTTCCTCAGTGGCCGGATTACACTTACCTGCTACCCCCTGCCCGTCCATGGAACGGGCACCTGCTGCCTTTGCTTCATCTTCATTGCTTCATGCTTTTTCATTCTCATCTCTGTTTTAATAAACGCTCTACGCGAGTGCTTTCTGTGCTCGCTGACCAGACCCTTAGGATGCCACGCGTTACTGTGCCCAACCTTTATTTTTCCCATTGGTTTTTTCTCTCTAAATTGTGCGCTTTGGGTGATTCTGGCACCCCTTTTCATTTATTTTCATTGGTTTTATGCCCGTTATTGCTACACGTAGGAGTGGGCTCGCCGCCGCTTTCTTTTACTTTCTTTTCAACGAAATGGCAGGCAAAGAGTTTGGAGTGGGGCACCTGTGGGAGGCCGGCCAGTGCCTGTGCATAAGACAGGCCCTGCACAGGCGTTGAGGTGGCCTTGGCCTGCAGGTTCTCCTCCCGGACACCAGCGCGGACTGCCCGGCGGGAGAGGGGAGCAGGGGCAGTTGCCAAGATGGTGGCCACCCTGCGTTCCTCCTGCCACCTGGGGCAGGCAGGAGTATTTGCGGGGTGGTGGCCACCGCAGTTGCGGCAGTGGGCCGCGTTGGGGCAGCTGTCACCCTGCTCGTGAGACCTCCCACAATGACGGCAGCTGGATGGCGAGTCGCAGGAGGCAGCCACGTGCCCAAAGCGGCCACACTGCTGGCACTGCAGTGGACGCGGTCTGGACGGCCGCACCCTGAACCGGAGCTTGTAGAGGCTCACATGCTCAGGGGGTACCGGCCCCGCGAACCGGATGGTGATGGTGTCGGCCTCCCTGGTAGCAGCCAGCACTGGGACTCCCGACTCGATGGCCCCCAGCAGGTCCGCGTCTGCAGGGGATGCCGTCGGCGCCGTGGACAAAACCAGATGCTCCTGCCTCGCTCGGCAGGCTGCCGGGCAGTCACCGGTATTCCCCGGAGCTCCGTGGTGGCCAGCAGCTCCTCCAAGCACCTCTGGGTGGTGGCGTCGGCGGCCACGATGTTGCGCCTGTGATTGACTCTCACAGCGGCAACACCTGGCCGCGCTGAGAGCACCGCCGCAAGAGAGAGGCGTGGTGCTCCTCTGAAGGTGCCACCCACCACAGATGGGCGGAAGAGGGCCGTGCCAATGACGGTGGGGTCCACCGGGATGGCAGCACTCACTGGTGCCCTTGCGCGGCGGCGATCGGCCTTGGACAGCACCAGCTGGAAGCCCTCAGCTGGTGGTGCATGGGTGGATGGGGCCTCCTGTGCAGCAGCCTTGGCTGTGGGTGTGCCGGAGCCCGCCAGAGTGGGCCTCGGGGCCGGAGGGGCAGCAGGGGGGGAAGCCTGTTTGGGTGCAGAGCTTTTCCCCGCCTTCTTCTGCTTCTTCTTGTTTTTCCCCTCCTGCCTCGGTAGAGTGGGGTGGGGGGGATCCTTTAGGAACATCGCCGCTGGGTGGGCGAGGCCGTGCTGCGTCGGACCGGCTGGGGCTGTGTCTGCTCGGGGATCGTGCGCGAGCCCCAACGGCACAGACTCGGGCGCGTCACGAGCGTCCGCCGTAGCAGACGACGCAGCAGGGCTCGCGCCAGCCTCGCCGGCAGCCGGAGGAGCGACCGTGTTGATGCGCGCGCCCTCCCTCGGGGAGAGCGCGAAGGAGGCAGCGGACGACTCGCCGGGCGTCCGAGGGGCGGTGCTGGTGCTCGAGGGGAGCAGGAGAGCCGGCGCAGGCGGCGGATCGGCGGGGGCGCCATCTCTTGCCGCGGGCGGTGACGAGGAGGCGGCTGAGCCCCCCGGGCGCCGGGAGATGGCGTCGCCGTCGTCCCTGCTCTCCGGGCAAGGTGGGGCGGTCGGCGGCGGCAGCTTGCGGCGACCGGTTTGCTCCTCCTCCTCGCTCTCTGCTTCGCGCGTGCGTTTGCGCGAGGAGGAGGAGTCCATGGCCCTCGTCGTCCGAAGGGGGCAGCGGGGCGGCGCTGGCCAAGTCTGCGATGAATGCGTCTTGCTCCGCGGGGAGAAGGCTCGCCTTGGGGGAAGGCACCGCCGGCGCCACGTGTGTCTCGGTGACGGCGGGTGCGGCCGCGGCGGCAGTTGCTTGGGTGGTGGTGGCCTGTTTCTTTATCCACGCGTTCACGATCTCGGCGGCGCGCACCTCTAGTTCGGCCTCGCTCACGCGACACTTGTAGCGTCACGGGCACAAGGGTCGCGAGAGACGCGCTCGCACTTCGACGATGGCCCGCGCGCGGCGGGCGCTCTCCTGGCCTGCGGAAGCCCTCCATGCCGCTCGGCTCCGCAGTCAACACGCGAACCGCGCGTCACAGGGGGCAAACACACTACACGCACGTCGCGCGCACAGCACCGACCACGCGATGCGCGCACGAGGCGGCACAGCCGGGGACGCGGCACAGATGTCGGGTTGGGCACGACACTCGCGGAGCACAACACTGAAGCAAATCCACTCGTCGCACGATGCAATCCCGCAGGGAACACACGAGGTTGCGCGTTGGGACGCGCAAATCGTGCGCGGCTGCAGGACACGTCGCCGACGATGATGAGCCACGCGGCTCGTGCAGCACACGCCGGGGCGATGTGCAGGCACGACGGCACGGGAGAAGAGCTAGGCGCGACTGGCGAGGCGAGGTCGTCGGAGCGAGACGCAACACAACCTCTCTCTTCGACAATCAGGGCGAACTCCTGAAATCGTCACCGCGCGCCGTACGCTTGCGAGTGAAAGAGCGCGAGGGACGCGCGCTTTCACGGGGAGTGAACGCACGGCGGAGAACCAGCCTCTGATATAAATAAGCACTTGGTGCCGCAGCTAAACGTCGCCTCCCTCCCCTCCCCCCCCTCCCCCATGGCCTGTCGCGCGTCGGAAGAAGGCACGTTTGCTCTACATATATGGTGATTGTAGAGAAGGAAAGAGACGCCTACTTCTGCAGCCCTTAAGGGAGCACAGCGCAGAACGCGTTTTGTTCTCCGCCGTGCGTTCACTCCCCGTGAAAGCGCTCGTCCCTCGCGCCCTTTCACTCGCACATACAGCGTTCGGCGCGCGGGTACAAATTTCATCGCCGTTGACGTCATACGGAACCTCACGGCGATGGCGATGGCAGAAATCTGCTTTTGAGTGTCCATATAATTGCTATCGCGATAAAATCAGCCCTATAGGAGTGCCAATTTTTGTAGAGTGAGCCTCAATGCTTTCCATGAAGGCTGCCCGCTCGACTCACCCGAAATGCAAAGTGCTCTATTACGGTAAGCTGGAGTGGATTTACGATGGATCGCGTTCATTTACAAGATGATGAATGTGAAGGTATCGCTCAGCGAAAACAGTCCACAACGCCGCACCCGATGCAGCCCAGTTTCGTTTTTCTCTTCAACCGAACTCCGCGAACGTTTCAATATTCTGTCTGCGCTGGTGGTGGCACGGCCACTGGGTAGGTAGGTAGTAATATTTATGGAGGTGCGGAAGAATGTTCACCCCGTTTGTATAGGGGCAAGACTGCGGGCCGCTCCCATGTTGGGATGGGAAGGCCAAGCCTCACTGCCGCATCGTGGGCCTTCTGGACAGCAAGACTTCTGGACATCCCGAAGTTGATCCACCCATTCGTGGCTCCTTCTACATAAAAAAGGTGCGGCCTGCTGCGTCACGGCGCCGCCAGTGAGCGAGCGCGTCTCGGCTCAGTTGACAGTTGCAGCTACTTTTATTGCGATAGCAATTATATGGACACTCAAAAGCAGATTTCTGCCGTCGGCGTCGCCGTCGCCGTGAGGTTCCGTATGACGTCAATGAAGATGAAATCGTCGCCGCGCGCCGAACGCTGTATGTGCGAGTGAAAGGGCGCGGCGCTTTCACGGGGAGTGAACGCACGGCGGAGAACAAACGCGCGTTCTGCGCCGTGCTCGCTTAAGGGCAGCAGAAGTAGGCGTCTCTTTCCTCCTTTACTATCGCCATATATGTAGAGCAAACGCGCCTTCTTCCGACGCGCGAGAGGCCGTGGGGGAGGGAAGGGAGGCGGCGTTTAGCTGCGGTACCAAGTGCCTATTTATATCACAGGCTCCGGCAACAGTCACCAACGCCGCACGCATTTTGAGCGAACGCGGGCAAAACGCCGACGGCGTCGACAACAGTTCTGCGTGTTGCCGGAGCTGCTGCATGTCCAAGTTTGTACAGCTGATAAAGCTAATATCATTACTCCGTATAGCTCTCTACAAATTTGCTATCGCAATTGATGCTTCGCCTTTCAGGTGAAACTGCGACAACTTTTTTCGTGGGCTCGAAAAAAGTTTCCTGGGCTGCGCGTTCTGTTTTTTAGGGGCGAAGCTCCTTAGGGTGTGGGTCTGTCCCTCCTCTGTAGTATGTAGTAGTAGTAGTCGTCGTAGTAGGTAGCCACGTCCACTTTTATGAAAAAAAATTCCAAAAGTTGTGTCCGTAGCGCGGAATCGAACCAGGGACCCCTCGCTTGCGAACGCGCAGCGCTAACCACTACGCCACGAAGCGCACATGGACACACGCGCCACGATGACAATAAATACCCAACATTAACGAAAGACTGCGCGTTTCTAACGCGTTTGTGCTAGCGCGTTACGGCCCGTGTAAGAAGCTGGTGTAAGACGCTGT
Source organism: Dermacentor silvarum (assembly GCF_013339745.2). Classification (NCBI taxonomy): domain Eukaryota; kingdom Metazoa; phylum Arthropoda; class Arachnida; order Ixodida; family Ixodidae; genus Dermacentor; species Dermacentor silvarum. Next base: position 52,432,506 of record NC_051158.1, on the reverse strand, counting down.
GGCCTCTCCGCCTTATCCGCGTGTTCATAAACACTCCTCGACTTGACTTGCCACCGCATTGGGCAGCGCGTTCGAAACGCGTTGAAGGCGGTGGCAAGTCAAGTTCAAGTCGAGGAGCGTTTATGAATGCAGGGGTTATACTCTCTCAGCAGTCATGTGATGGCGTCGGCAAACGCGGTGCACGTTCCGGCATGTGTAAACGGCTGCGTAAGACGCTGTGGCCTCTCCCCCTTACTAGAGAGTACTGCACGTTTCTAACGCGTTTGTGCTAGCGTCCCCTTAAGCGGGAGATGGTGCAATTATAATGAAGGGCGCTGTTATAAAATAGGAATGACGTCACATATGGCGCGTGTCATTGGTGGAAGTCAATCGTTCGATTTAGTGCAGCGAGACTGGGCGAATTACACGGAAGATTCACGGTTTACCGATGATTCCCTCCGGAGCTTCGCCCACTCATCATCATTCACCCCGTGGATATGCGGTGTTTTTTTTTTTGTTTTTTTTTTGTTTTTTTTTGCATGTACGGCGGACAACCGGTAAACGCAGTCGGGACCACAGTAAGAAGCAAAAGCCTAATCTTAGGGTTCTTTTTATAGTCATTCTCAGTAAAATGTAATGAACATACCAGCGACCTGTCGCTTGGCTCCCACTTGCTTCCTTTCCCTGACGATCCTTGGCGAGAAATATTCTTCAGCCACGCTTTCCGACGCTGTAGATCGCAGGGGAATTCGTGGTACTTCACAGTAGCGTCTCTTCTCGCGTTCGAGTTGCACAGCGGCACACAAAAGCTTCGCGGCATTACACCGCTAGAAAAAAATTACACCATATTCCCGTAGGGGAACCCTGAGTAGTATGCGAAGTAGCCATGGGGTCGACTCAAGTTCCCATCAGATTTCAGATCAGCCTGTCGCCGCTGCCGTTTCGTGGCAACGGCCCGAGCCCTCTTCTCCGCGGCGCTGTCCACGGCGCTAACACTGGTGTTGACGCTGGCGCTGTCCGTGGCACTCATCGCAGCGTTGCGGGAGAAGAGTGAGAGGACGAAGTGAATGATGATGAGTTGGCGAAGCACCGGGAGATCATTCGGGCAAAACGCCGGAAGCGTTCTCCGGAAACCGGAAGCTGGCTTCCTGAACTGGAACCGGAAGTGGAAGCGGAACCGGAAACGGAAATGGAAGCGGAACCGGAAGCAGAAGCCGACTTCCGGTTCCGGCTGCCGGAGCTTGGTGTACATATACTATACATATGCATACAAGGAGAGGAGGGGGAGGAGGTGCGCATGCGCAGTGTGGGTGTGGACGCCGCACGGCGGATGGAGGGAGGGACATAGCCCCGACCATAAGCTGCTTCGCATCTAATAACCGTCTGCGACACACGCGCACAGCAGAGAACCGTATGCTCAAGCACAGGAAACATGAGGCAAGCTGCTCACACACACGATCACAGAAAAAAGCACACGAGCATGCGCACGAAAAAGCACATCAACACGCATAAATCCTGAGGCAACCACATTATAGCACGAACCGGCGTGAACCGGCCTTGCGTACCGTAGCAGTGGCGTCCTCACCAAAAAGTTGTCGCAGTTTCGCCTGAAAGGCGAAGCATCAATTGCGATAGCAAGCTTGTAGAGAGCTATACGGAGTAATGATATTAGCTTTATCAGCTGTATAAACTTGGACATGCAGCAGCATCGGCAACACGCAGAACTGTTGTCGACATCATCGGCGTTTTGCCCGCGTTCGCTCAAAATGCGTGCGGCGTTGGTGACTGTTGCCGGAGCCTTTGATATAAATAGGCACTTCGTGCCGCAGCTAAACGTCGCCTCCCTTCCCTCCCCCTCCCCCACGGCCTCTCGCGCGTCGGAAGAAGGCGCGTTTGCTCTACATATATGGTGATTGTAAAGGAGAAAAGAGATGCCTACTTCTGCAGCCCTTAAGCGAGCACGGCGCAGAACGCGCGTTTGTTCTCCGCCGTGCGTTCACTCCCCGTGAAAGACGCGCCCCTCGCGCCCTTTCACTCGCACATACAGCGTTCGGCGCGCGGCGACGATTTCTTCTCCAAATGACGTCATACGGAACCTCACGGCGACGGCGACGGCGACGCCGACGGCAGAAATCTGCTTTTGAGTGTCCATATAATTGCTATCGCAATAAAACAGCGGCCGCAACTGTCAACTCAGCAGAGACGCGCTCGCCCATTGATGGCGACGCGACGCAGCAGGCCACACCTTTTTTATGCAATGGCCGGGGCTATACGAAGCAAGGATAGTAGTTTCACGGCCACTGGATAAAAAAAAAACACCGCATATCCACCGGGTGAATGGTGATGAGTGGGCGAAGCTCCGCAGGGAATCATCGGTAAACCGTGAATCTTCCGTGTAATTTGCCCAGTCTCGCCGCACTAAATCGAACGATTGACTTCCACCAATGACACGCGCCATATGTGACGTCATTTCTATTTTATAACAGCGCACTTCATTATAATTGCACCATCTCCCGCTTAAGGGGACGCTAGCACAAACGCGTTAGAAACGTGCAGTACTCTCTAGTAAGGGGGAGAGTCCACAGCGCCTTACGCAGCCGTTTACACATGCCGGAACGTGCACCGCGTTTGCCGACGCCATCACATGACTGCTCAGAGAGTATAACCCCCGTATTCATAAACGCTCCTCGACTTGAACTTGACTTGCCACCGCCTTCAACGCGTTTCGAACGCGCTGCCCAAGGCGGTGGCAAGTCAAGTTCAAGTCGAGGAGCGTTTATGAATACGGGGGTAAGGCGGAGAGGCCACAGCGTCTTACACCAGCTTCTTACACGTGCCGTAACGCGCTAGCACAAACGCGTTAGAAACGCGCAGTCTTTCGTTAATGTTGGGTATTTATTGTCATTGTGGTGCGTGTGTATATGTGCGCTTCGTGGCGTAGTGGCAAGCGCCGCGCGTTCGGAAGCGACGGGTAGGTCCCTGGTTCGATTCCGCGCTACGGACACAACTTTCGGAATTTTTTTTTCATAAAAGTAGACGTGGCTACCTACTACGACGACTACTACTACTACTACTACTACTACATACTACAGAGGAGGGACAGAGCTACACCCTAAGGAGCTTCGCCCCTAAAAAAGGTGCGACTGGTTTCTCGAGCCGCCGCTGCACAGCTGATTCCATCGGCTATGTCGTGTCGACACGGGAGCAGGCAAGGAGCGAGGGAGAGACAGCTCTGCTGGTTCTTCTGGACCTGCAGAGTGCCTTCGACGGACTACTCCATCGGGTGTTGATTTACGCCCTCGATGCACTGGGGTGTCTAGACGCATGGGGCACTTCGTGCGTGACTTCCTATCGGGCCGCTATTTCCGCGTACGTGTGGGCGATGCACAAAGCTCCCCGCAACCGTTCACAGCAGGCGTGGCTCAGGGATCCGTGTTGAGTCCTTTTCTATTCAATGTGGCCCTGGCACGCCGGCCTTCAATCATCCCGAAGGGCCGGCGCTTCCCTCTGTGTATGCTGACGACATAGACCTGTGTGGGCCAGCGGTCCACGATGCAACCTCGCTGCAGTCTGGACCTGCCTCCAGGAGGCGCTGGACGCCTCGGTGGGCCACCTTGCTTCCGTTGGCCTCTCGGTATCCCCCGCCAAGACCGAGGCCTCCTGCTACACCCCCGCCCGCTCATCCGACGGAGCGCCACCTGTCTCAGCATAGGTGGCACCAAGATACCATGCCAGAGGACCGTCACATACCTCGGCTTGCAGATTGACCACCTGATGACTTGGTCTCCCGCTGTGAAGGCTGCGGTGGCGCAAGTCCAGGGGGTCCAGAGAGCGGTGAGAGGCATTTTCATGTGGGGGCGAGGATGCTCGCCATCCTGGGCGCTGCGACTTCATTCAGCAGCCGCCACCTCTACAGCCGGAGTCTCTTCGCAGCAATTTTAAGGACAATAAATAAGTTTTAACCACCACCACCACCACCTCTAGGCTGCTCTATGCCCTGCCACTGATCACCCTCTCACCAACCCGGCTGAGATGTCTGGGACAACTCCGTCGGGGCTTCATCAGGAGCGTGCTTGGGCTGCCCCGGTCTTCACCGATAGCGGCAACGCTTGCAGAGGTGGGAGCGTGGCCTCTGTCTCTCCTACGGCAGCAGCGTGGCTTGCTAGGCTGGCCCACGCCCCTGACGGAAAACCCCTGCTCATCCGCCTGGCGAGCCGACCCTCCTCCAGAATGGGGAGCCTGGTCGAGGCCTGTCAGTCTGTGGTCGGCGAGGTACCTCCAGCGGTGCCACTCCCACCACCACACGAGATGCCCTTGGTCATCTGCACCTCGCTGGAGGGAGACTCCAAGCGCAGTTCTTCCAGCTGCACACTCCTGCAGGTGGCCACCTCTAAGCTGCAGGAATAACTAGCAGGCAGACTGCTCGTCTTCACGGATGGCTCCATCCTCCCCGACACCGGCTCAACCACAGCAGCCTGTGTGGCCCCCGCGCTCGGCAGGGCATCGACTTGCCGACTCTCGCTCTCGGCCAGCTCCACCGCTGCTGAGATGGCGGCCTTCACCTGGCCGCAAACCTGCTAGCAGCGGACCCTCCTGGAGTACATGTGGCCCTGGGCAGCTACTCAAGAGCAGCTTTGCAGGCCGTGTGTCTTCCCGGACAGCGCTGGCCTTAGTGCAGCCCTCTTGGTTCACAAGCTTCACGCCCTCCGCGCCAGTGGAAGCGAAGTCTCGTTGCACTGGATCCCTGCACACGTGGGAATCCCGGGCAAATGAAGAGGCAGATGCCTTGGCAAAGGAGGCACACGGCATGGACACGGCGATCAGCCCGGCAGTCATTGCCTCAGACTACTCCACGAGCACCTTGTAGCGACTGCTGCTGAGCTGTCACCCGACGCACGCGTGGCGAAGCGGAGTCCCCGACACAGCTGCCGGACGGGTTGCTGACAAGGAGGGAGCGATCCCTCCTGCTACGCCTACGGATTGGCTGCTGCTGGACAGCCGCTCGTAGCTTCCGCCTTGGTGGAACTGACTGACCAGCCTGCACACAATGCAGGGCAGGCGAAAGATTCGAACGCCTCCTATGTTTCTTCCCCGCACTCAACCAACACCGAGTCACCATGGTGGCTCCACTAAGCTGTATGGGCCTGCCTTCAGCCTCCAGCACGGACCTGCTGTTCCCAGCCCACAGCCCCAGCAGGGCATTCAAGGTCGTACTCTGCTACCTTGCCGATTCGATGCGGGCTGACCGACTGTAAGGCCACCCTGCCCGAGACGATTGCAACCCTCTCCCTCCCCCTCTTCCACTTTTCCTACTTTCTATCCCCCATTCCCCACCCCTCAGATGCTGACCTGTGCTCCCTATAAGGGCTGCATGCATCTTTTCTCTTTTCCTCAACCTCTACTACTACTACTACTCAGACGCCGTAAGCCCGGCAGCGACGCCGATGGCCTTCGTGACTTGATACGTCGGATACTCTGCAGTGTTGAGTTTTGTGCCCAAACTCATGATGATGATCTGCTCGCTAACGTGGCGTCCCATGACATGTACAGGCGTGAGGTTCTTTTCTTCACGCTGGCCTTGTAACAGCTCCATGGCCGCTTCTTGGTCCATAATGCCGGAACGCCAATTCGAGTTTGCCCCATCCACCGGCGAGTCTCCGGTGGTTAGAGATAGCGAGGCCGCCGTGTCGCAGATCTAAGAAAAAGCTTCCGAAACGGGAGTGCACTGCTCCGGCTTACCCTACATGCATGATGCCCATGGGGTGCCGGAACACTAGTCGCATCCGTGAGAATAGTTGAACGTCGTATATCCGATAAGTGAGGTATTTTTGGCGAAAATCGTGGAGCCGGGGCAAGGTGCGTCTTGTCGCCTCGGCTGCCGCCAGCGCCTCCCCGGGCGTCGTGACTTTTATTGCGATAGCAATTATATGGACACTCAAAAGCAGATTTCTGCCGTCGGCGTCGCCGTCGCCGTCGCCGTGAGGTTCCGTATGACGTCATTTGGAGATGAAATCGTCGCCGCGCGCCGAACGCTGTATGTGCGAGTGAAAGGGCGCGAGGGGCGCGTCTTTCACGGGGAGTGAACGCACGGCGGAGAACAAACGCGCGTTCTGCGCCGTGGTCGCTTAATTAAGGGCTGCAGAAGTAGGCGTCTCTTTTCTCCTTTACAATCACCATATATGTAGAGCAAACGCGCCTTCTTCAGACGCGCGAGAGGCCGTGGGGCAGGGGGAGGGAAGGGAGGCGACGTTTAGCTGCGGCACCAAGTGCCTATTTATATCAGAGGCTCCAGCAACAGTCACCAACGCCGCACGCATTTTGAGCTAACGCAGGCAAAACGCCGATGGCGTCGACAACAGTTCTGCTTGTTGTTGCTACCAAAGCCGCTCACCTTACTTCGTATGACATTGCTGTGTTGCTATCGCATTCATTGCTTCGCCCTTAGGGCGAAACTGTGACATTTTTAACACGAAAGTGTTTTATGCCGGGGTCCACCAAGACTTCACTGACGTATTTCCGTCACGGAAATACGTCACACGAACATACACGAACATAATACAAAGAAAGAAACCAGAAGAAAATGTTCCACAAACATGCAAAATTTGGAAATCGAACCCACGACCTCTCGGTCCGCGACGATAGATCGCCGAGCGTTTAACCCATTGCGCCACAAACACATTTGCAGAGAGCTACACAGACGCGCCTTATATATCTAACACTCCTCCGTGTACCCGCGCTCTTGCTCGGGGCGGTGCCGCCGCCTACGAGCAGAAAAGAGAAGTACTGCATTATGACACTAACGCGCACCGACAGTGAACGCTTCGGTGGTCTCAGCACTATGACGCCCCGATGCCAGCATTCGAAGGGACGCTGGCATCAAGAAGCACTACCAACGCGTTCTCGCAGAAGCACTACTAGGTGGCGTTCACCGTACTCAGCACAGCGGAGCGTGGCCTCCGCAATTAGCTCTGAAAATGTTTCTGAAGTTGATCGCGGAGGCTGCAATTACGACGCGCTGTACGCGCTGATTTGACTCGGTGACGATTCAGTTACGTGCTTTGTCTTGCGCGTTGTATTAGTGTGTCAGTTACGTGCTTCGTCTTTCGCGTTGTGCTAGCGTGTGCAGCGTAGTGCAGCTTCCATATGCACGACGGTTGCTCATGGTCATCGACGTTGGTAGTCGTGATGGAGGAGACGTGCCACCAGGCGTCAGCGTGGGTGCATCAACGCCTAAGGGCGCTTTAGCCACAAAACACCAATAGACATTATATATCAATGTGCAATAAACATTACACTACTTCTGTGAAGACACGTTTCACTTTCGTGTTCTATACCGATTCCTATATAAGAGGGATCAACCACATTTTTTAAATCAAGC
>NC_051158.1:52386113-52425049 GCF_013339745.2 Dermacentor silvarum | reverse complement strand
CCTCAACGCTGTGCAGGGCCTGTCTTATGCACAGGCAATGGCCGGCCTCCCACAGGCGCCCCAGCAGAAGGCAGCTCCCACCCCCCGGACGGCCCCCGCGGACGGCCCCCCCCACGGCCCCCCGGAAGCAGCGACGCCAGCCCGCCTGCCACCCCTGGGAGCGAGCCCACCATAGCCCCCAGCATCACTGGCAATGCCTGGCCCGGACCCTCGGGACCAGATCAATTGCCAGCCTGCAGCTCGCCTGAAGGCCATTGGGGAGATGCTGCCTGCCGAGAGCCCCCTCCGAAGCCATCTGCCTGCAGGCAGTGGCAGTCCCGACCACAGTCAACCAGCATGGCTGATCCCTCACCATCCACAGCTGGGAAATGCCGTCGCCGCCCGAGTGTTCTCCAATGGAACACCAACTCACTGCGGCGGCGGCATGCAGAGCTGTGCGCGCACCTCCTGCGGTGTGATTTCGACGTCCTCGCACTGCAGGAGGTGTACACTGTGGCCGAGGACCTGCGGCTGCCGGGATACACGGGCTACTCTGGCGCCACCACCTGCTCGACGCAGAGCTGCACGGACGCTCCCTGCCTGGAGGGTGCCCACAAGAAGGGAAAGCCGAGGACTGCCATCTACGTCCGCAGCAGACTGGCCCACTCGTGACCCCAGTCTCGGACGTCGTAGGCGGCGCCATGAGTGCTGTGCTGTCACGGTACGCCTTGACAGACAGGACACGACCGTGGCGAGCGTCTACGTTCGTCCTGGACAACAGTGGGACCCCCAGCCTGGTGCGGCTTGCAGCACGCCTCGGCGGACATGCAGTCCTGTGCGGCGATTTCAACGCCACCACACCGACTGGGGCAGCCGCAGGTGCACCCGCTGAGGCAGGGACCTCTGCAACGCCATCAGCCGAGCAGGCCTGGTGGTACTCAACAAAGGAGGACGCACGTACGTCCGCCGTGGGGTGAGCACAGCCATCGACCTCTCCCTTACCACCGAGCAGCGCGCCTATGACTGGGCTACAACTCCCGACAATTGGGGCTCTGTTCACTTCCCCATCTTGATCACCCCTGGGTGTGGGAGAAGGCCGAGGTCACGAACATACCACGTCACAGACTGGTCCCTGTTCAGGAAGCGCTGCAGTGAGTTGGAAGATGGCTGTGACCTCCTGAGTGCCATCATGGAGTGCGCCAGGCAGCCACAGTCCAGTGCTCTGCTCTGCCCGATACTCCTGCCCCGGATCTGCTCCTGCTCAACCTCCGTGCGTCCAGGCGACGCGTGGAGCGCCGAGCAATCCGGACGGGCAATGCAGAGCACTGGACCGAATACAGGAGAGCGGATGCCCGCTGCAGACGACAGGCCAGGCTCAGAAGGAGCCAGAGCTGGGGGAGCCTCTGCGCCACCATCGAGAACCGCTCCAAGGGCCCCCTGGCCTGGCGCCTCCTAAAGTCCCTGACCGGCAGGAAGGTCAACCGCCACCCCGTCCTCGCGGTGGCTATCTCGCTGGGCATCAGCGAGGCGGCCCTGGCGGAGTTGCTAGCGGACCACTTCGCCCCCCCGGCTGCCCTCGCTGCGGCCATCCTGCCGGTCGGACTTCCCCCTGCCAACCCGCCTACCTGCCTGCTGGAGCTGCATCCGGAGTGGGCGACCAGCCAGATCGCGGCCATCTGCCAGGATCCACTGACTCTCCACGAGCTGCAGACGGCCCTGAGGAGGGGCAAGCGTCGCAGTGCACCGGGAGCAGACGGAGTGACACTCCAGATGCTCCGCAACCTGGCCACCAGTGAGCAACGACGCCTGCTCTACTGCTACAACATCTGGTGGTCAGGACAGGTGCCGGAGGCCTGGCGCACAGCCATCGTGGCCCCCATTCTGAAGAGCAATAAGCCGGCTAACGAGCTGTCCTCATACCGACCGGTCTCTCTCACCTCCGCTGCCTGCAAGGTGATGGAGGCCATTGCTCTGGCACGGCTCGAATGGGTGGCCCGCGCCTGCGGGTTCCTCGCGGACCAGCAGACAGGCTTCCGGCGCCGAAGGTGCACTGCGGACTCCATCGCAGACGTCGTCTCCACTCTGGAGGACGCCAGGGCCAGCGGAGACCTCGCCATGCTCCTCCGCATCGACGTCAAGGGGGCGTTCGATGGCCTCCCACATGCGGTCGTCCAGCAGGCTCTAGATCTCCTGGGCATTGGCGGCAACCTGCGGCGGTTCCTGTCATCGTTCCTGAATGACCGCACCCTCAGCGTCCGCGTGGGCCATGCAAGGAGCACTCCCCGTCCGGTCGCAGCCGCCACGTGTGCCTGGCCCTCCAGAGAGCCCTGGACACCACGGCCGCCTACCTGGGAAGCATCGGACTCTCGGTTTCGACGGGGAGACGGTGGCCCTCCTCGTCCACCCGAGAGCAGCGGCACGGCGCTCAGCTCCCGGCTGCAGCTGGAAGGCGTGCGCATCCCATGGAGTACGACTGTGTCGTACCTTGGGCTGCGCATCGACCACCGGCTAACCTGGCTACCGGCAGTCGGGGCCATGCGGACCCAGACCATCAGGGTCCGCAAGGCCGTGTCGCAGCTCCTTGCCCATGGAGAGGGCTGCTCGGTGAAGTGGGCCCTGCGGCTCTACGAGGCGGCGGCCACATCACGCCTGCGGTACGCCCTCCCGCTGGTGGCGCTGCCGCCACGCCGCCTCGAAAAGTTGGAGCTGCAGCACCGGGCGGCCATCCGACTCTGCCTGGGCGTCCCCCGGAGCTCCCAGATTGCCGCTACCCTTGCGGAGGCTGGAGCATGGCCCCTGTCGGTCCTCTTCCTGCAGCAGGGGCTAAGGCACGTCGACCGCCTCCACCACGCTCCTGAAGGCAGAGGTCTGCTGCGTCGCCTCCAGTCCCGGCCTTCCTCAAGGATGGGTCAGCTGTGCCGCCTCTACGAGGAGGTGGTTGGCAACCCACCGCCGAATGCGGTACAGCTGCCCCCACCGCAGAGGCCTCCTGTCCCCATCGCCACGGAGCTGCCCGGGATTTCGAAGAGGCGCTCGCCCGCTTGCGCGCTGCAGCAGACGGCCGCCTGCCTCCTGGACGAGACCCTCGGAGACCACCTCCTGGTGTACGTCGACGGTTCGGTGGTACCGGACACCGGCTCTGCCACGGCGGCCTGCGCGGCACCAGCCCTGCAGAAGAGCAGGCAGTGTCGACTGCCCAGACACGCCAGCTCGACTGCAGCGGAGGTGGCAGGCCTCCACCTGGCCGTCGACCTACTCTCCGAGGAGCTTCCTGGGGTACCAGCGGCCAACCTCTGCGACTCCAAGGCAGCCCTCCTCGGCCTGCAGAGGCCAGAAAGCGCCAGCCTTGGAGTCGCACTGCTGTCTACCCGGCTGACAGCGCTGCAGGACGCAGGCCACCCGGTGTCCCCTCCACTGGATCCCCGCCCACGTAGGGATCCCGGGCAACGAGGCAGCCGACACCCTGGCGAAGGACGCCCACCACACCACTGTGCCCCCTCAGTCGGGCCGTGACGGAGGGCGACTTCACAGGACTGAGGCTGCGGCGACACCTGGCGACCCACCACCCAGACAAACGGGTGGCACTGGGATGCCCCCAACGACCACTCCCCCGCGAGGCCTGGCTCGCAGGGAGACCTCGCTCCTTCTCCGGCTCCGCATCGGCTGCAGCTGGACGGCAGCACGCAGCTACCGACTGGGACGAGCGACGTCCCCGGCCTGCAGCTCCTGCGGGGAGCCGGAGACGATCGAACATCTCCTGCTGGGCTGCCCGGCGTACCTCCAGCAGCGGGGCCCACTCCTGCAGGAGTTCCGCCGCCTGGGCCTCCCCTCTGGCAAGGAGGAAGATCTCCTCTTCCCCGGCCGACACCACCTTTCTGCACTTCGAGGCGTCGTGGAGTTCCTTGACTCGTCAGGGCTCTCCGCACGCCTCTAAGGACATTTCTACAAGCGGGAAGGCCTCACGTTCCTACCCCACCCCGGGCCTGACCGGCCTGGCACAACACCCCTGCAGACTCTGCAGCACACCAAGGCCTTCCATCTCGGCCTGATACGTGCCGCCTATGCCTGCCGGTTTTTCTTCGCCCAGCCATGGCGACTCCACTCTATCCCTTCTTTCGCTCCCACTTACCCCTCCCCGTTGGCGCTGAGCCGTGCTCCCTCAAGGGCTGCAGAAGATAGCGCCTACCTTTCCCTTTCCCTCAAGAACCACTTATCATCATCAGCCGCCGCCGCCGACCGCCCCACCTTGCCCGGAGAGCAGGGACGACGGCGACGCCATCTCCCGGCGCCCGGGGGAGTCGGCCGCCTCCTCGTCACCGCCCGCGGCACGAGACGGCGCCCCCGCCGATCCGCCGGCTGCGTCGGCTCTCCTGCTCCCCTCGAGCGCCAGCGCCGCCCCTCGGACGCCCGGCGGATCGTCCGCTGCCTCCTTCGCGCTCTCCCCGAGGGAGGGCGCACCTATCAACACGGTGGCTCCTCCGGCTGCCGGCGAGGCTGGCGCGAGCCCTGCTGCGTCGTCTGCTATGGCGGATACTCGTGACGCGCCCGAGTCTGTGCCGTTGATGCTCGCGCACGATCCCCGAGCAGACTCAGCTCCAGCCGGTCCGACGCAGCACGGCCTCGCCCACCCAGCGGCGAGGTTCCTAAGGGATCCCCCCCGCCCCACTCTACCGAGGCAGGAGGGAAAAAACAAGAAGAAGCAGAAGAAGGCGGGGAAAAGCCCGGCCCCCAAACAGGCTTCCCCTCCTGCTGCTCCTCAGGCCCCGAGGCCCTCTCTGGCGGGCCCATTCACACCCACAGCAAAGGCTGCGCAGGAGGCCCCATCCACCCATGCACCACCAGCTGAGGGCTTCCAGCTGGTGCTGTCCAGGGCCGATCGCCGTCGCGCAAGGGCACCTGTGAGTGCTGCCACGCCGGTGGACCCCGCCGTCATTGGCACGGCCCTCTTCCGCCCATCCGGGGTGGGTGGCACCTTCCGAGGAGCACCACGCCTCTCTCTTGCGGCGGTGCTCTCAGCGCGGCCGGGTGTTGCTGCTGTGAGAGTAAATCACAGGCGCAACATCGTGGCCGCCGACGCCACCACCCCGAGGTGCTTAGAGGAGCTGCTGGCCACTACGGAGACCCGGGGGATTCTGGTGACTGCCCGGCAGCCTGCCGAGCGAGGCAGGAGCACTGGATTCATCCACGGCGCCGACGGCATCCCCGCAGACGCGGACCTGCTGGGGGCCACCGAGTCGGGAGTCCCAGTGCTGGCTGCTACCAGGGAGGCGGACAGCATCACGATCCGGTTCGCGGGGCCGGTTCCCCCTGAGCATGTGAGCCTCTACAAGCTCCCATTCAGGGCGCGGCCGTCCAGACCGCGTCCACTGCAGTGCCAGCAGTGTGGCTGCTTTGGGCACGTGGCTGCCTCCTGCGACTCGCCATCCAGCTGCCGTCATTGTGGGAGGTCTCACGAGCAGGGAGAGAGCTGCCCGAACGCGGCCCACTGCCGCAACTGCGGCGGCCACCACCCCGCAAATACTCCTGCCTGCCCCAGGTGGCAGGAGGAACGCAGGGTGGCCACCATTTTGGCAACTGCCCCTGCTCCCCTATCCCGCCGTGCAGTCCGTGCTGGTGTGCGGGAGGAGACTCTGCAGGCAAAGGCCGCCTCAACGCTTGTGCAGGGCCGGTCGTATGCACAGGCACTGGCCGGCCTCCCACAGGCGCCCCAGCAGAAGGCAGCCCCCGCCGGACGGCCCCCCACACCGGCCCCACGGAAGCATCGACGCCAGCCGCCTGCCACTCCTGGGACCGAGCCCTCCACAGCCCCAGCATCACTGGCAATGCCTGGCCTGGACCCTCGGGACCAGATCATTGCCAGCCTGCAACTCGCCCTGAAGGCCATCGGGGAGATGCTGCCCACTGAGAGCCCTTTCGAGCCATCTGCCTGCAGGCAGTGGCAGTCCCGACCACAGTCAACCAACATGGCTGATCCCTCACCAGCCACAGCTGGGAAATGCCGTCCCCGCCCGAGTGTTCTCCAATGGAACACCAACTCGCTGCGGCGGCGGCATGCAGAGCTGTGCGCGCACCTCCTGCAGTGTGACTTCGACGTCCTCGCACTGCAGGAGGTGTACACTGTGGCCGAGGACCTGCGGCTGCCGGGATACACGGGCTACTCTGGCGCCACCACCTGCTCGACGCAGAGCTGCACGGACGCTCCCTGCCTGGAGGGTGCCCACAAGAAGGGGAAGCCGAGGACTGCCATCTACGTCCGCAGCAGCCTGGCCCACTCGGTGACCCCAGTCTCGGACGTCGTAGGCGGCGCCATGGAGTGCTGTGCTGTCACGGTATGCCTTGACAGACAGGACACGACCGTGTCGAGCGTCTACGTTCGTCCTGGACAACAGTGGGACCCCTCCAGCCTGGTGCGGCTTGCAGCACGCCTCGGCGGACATGCAGTCCTGTGCGGTGATTTCAACGCCCACCACACCGACTGGGGCAGCCGCAGGTGCACCGGCTGAGGCAGGGACCTCTGCAACGCCATCAGCCGAGCAGGCCTGGTGGTACTCAACAAAGGAGGACCCACGTACGTCCGCCGTGGGGTGAGCACAGCCATCGACCTCTCCCTTACCACCGAGCAGCGCTCCTATGACTGGGCTACAACTCCCGACACTTGGGGCTCTGATCACTTCCCCATCTTGATCACCCCTGGGTGTGGGAGAAGGCCGAGGTCACGAACATACCACGTCACAGACTGGTCCCTGTTCAGGAAGCGCTGCAGTCAGTTGGAAGATGGCTGTGACCTCCTGAGTGCCATCATGGAGTACGCCCAGGCAGCCACAGTCCAGTGCTCTGCTCTACCCGATACCCCTGCCCCGGATCTGCTCCTGCTCAACCTCCGTGCGTCCAGGCGACGCGTGGAGCGCCGAGCAATCCGGACGGGCAATGCAGAGCACTGGACAGAATACCGAAGAGCGGATGCCCGCTGCAGACGACAGGCCAGGCGCAGAAGGAGCCAGAGCTGGGGGAGCTATTGCGCCACCATCGAGGACCGCTCCAATGGCCCCCTGGCCTGGCGCCTCCTAAAGTCCCTGACCAGCAGGAAGGTCAACCGCTACCCCGTCCTCGTGGTGGCTATCTCGCTGGGCATCAGCGAGGCGGCCCTGGCGGAGTGCTAGCGGACCACTTCGCCCCCCCGACCGCCCTCGCTGCTGCCACCCTGCCGGTCGGACTTCCCCCTGCCAACCCGCCTACCTGCCTGCTGGAGCTGCATCCGGAGTGGGCGACCAGCCAGATCGCGGGCATCTGCCAGGACCCACTGACTCTCCACGAGCTGCAGACGGCCCTGAGGAGGAGCAAGCGTCGCAGTGCACCAGGAGCAGACGGAGTGACACTCCAGATGCTCCGCAACCTGGCCACCAGTGAGCAACGACGCCTGCTCGACTGCTACAACAACCTCTGGTGGTCAGGACAAGTCCCGGAGGCCTGGCGCACAGCCATCGTGGCCCCCATTCTGAAGAGCAATAAGCCGGCCAACGAGCTGTCCTCCTACCGACCGGTCTCCCTCACCTCCGCTGCCTGCAAGGTGATGGAGGCCATCGCTCTGGCACGGCTAGAATGGGTGGCCCGCGCCTGCGGGTTTCTCGCGGACCAGCACACAGGCTCCTGCAAATGCGGTACAGCTGCCCCCACCACAGAGGCCTCCAGTCCCCATCGCCACGGAGCTTCCCGGGACTTCCAAGAGGCGTTCGCCTACCTGCGCCCTGCAGCAGAAGGCCGCCTGCCTCCTGGAGGAGACCCTCGGAGACCACCTCCTGGTGTTCGTCGACGGATCGGTGGTACCGGACACCAGCTCTGCCACGGCGGCCTGCACTGCACCAGCCCTGCAGAAGAGCAGGCAGTGTCGACTGCCCAGACACGCCAGCTCGACTGCAGCGGAGGTGGCAGGCCTCCACCTGGCCGTCGACCTACTCTCCGAGGAACTCCCTGAGGTACCGGCGGCTATCCTCTGCGACTCCAAGGCAGCCCTCCTCGGCCTGCAGAGGCCAGAAAGCGCCAGTCTTGGAGTCGCACTGCTGTCCACCCGGCTGACAGCGCTGCAGGACGCAGGCCACCCGGTGTCCCTGCACTGGATCCCCGCCCACGTAGGGATCCCGGGCAACGAGGCAGCCGACACCCTGGCGAAGGACGCCCACCACATCACAGTGTCCCTCAGTCGGGCCGTGACGGAGGGCGACTTCACAGGACTGAGGCTGCGGCGACACCTGGCGACCCACCACCCAGACAAACGGGTGGCACTGGGATGCCCCCACGTCCACTCCCCCAGCGAGGCCTGGCTCGCAGGGAGACCTCGCTCCTTCTCCGGCTCCGCATCGGCTGCAGCTGGATGGCAGCACGCAGCCACCGACTAGGACGAGCGACGTCCCCGGCCTGCTCTTCCTGCGGGGAGCCGGAGACTATCGAGCATCTCCTGCTGGCCTGCCCGGCGTACCTCCAGCAGCGGGGCCCACTCGTGCAGGAGTTCCGCCGCCTGGGCCTCCCCTCTGGCAAGGAGGAAGACCTCCTCTTCCCCGGCCGACACCACCTTCCTGCACTTCGAGGCGTCGTGGAGTACCTTGACTCGTCAGGGCTCTCCGCACGCCTCTAAGACATCATTTCTGCAAGCGGGACGGCCTCGCGGCCTCCCATCCCACCCTGGGCCTAACAGGCCCGGAACAACACCCCCTGCAGTCTCTGCAGCACACCAAGGCCTTCCATCCCGGCCTGATACGTGCCGCCACAGCCTGCCGGTTTTGCTTCGCCCAGCCATGGCGACTCCACCCTATCCTCCTTTCTCACCCACTTACCCCTTCCCGTTGGCGCTGAGCCGTGCTCCCTCAAGGGCTGCAGAAGATAGCGTCAACATTTCCCTTTCCACATGAACCACTTACTATATCAGAGGCTCCGGCAACAGTCACCAACGCCGCACGCATTTTGAGCGAACGCGGGCAAAACGCCGACGGCGTCGACAACAGTTCTGCGTGTTGCCGGTGCTGCTGCATGTCAAAGTTTATACAGCTGATAAAGCTGCTATCATTACTCCGTATAGCTCTCTGCAAATTTGCTATCGCAATTGATGCTTCGCCTTTCAGGTGAAACTGCGACAACATTTTTCACATGTGGGGTAATCGGCACTTCTAATAAGGAATTCAATATTCCACCTGTAATGTGCAACTATAAAACGCGTTATTTACGGCGTCATTAGAGTCACTGTCGCGCGTAGAAAACCGGCTGTGGAAACACTTCTGTGTGGACGGCTGTACCAGAGCAGTGGCGGGTGTGAAGAGAATTAGGCCAGAGACGCCGTTTCGGCGCCACGCAACGGGCCGCACCTTTTTTTTTTAACACGAAAGTGTTTTATGCCGGGGTCCACCAAGACTTCACTGACGTATTTCCGTCACGGAAATACGTCATAGAACATAATACAAAGAAAGAAACCAGAAGAAAAAGTTCCACAAACATGCAAAATTTGGAAATCGAACCCACGACCTCTCGGTCCGCGACGATAGATCGCCGAGCGTTTAACCTATTGCGCCACAAACGCATTTGCAGAGAGCTACACAGACGCGCCTTATATATCTAACACTCCTCCGTGTACCCGCGCTCTTGCTCGGGGCGGTGCCGCCGCCTACGAGCAGAAAAGAGAAGTACTGCATTATGACACTAACGCGCACCGACAGTGAACGCTTCGGTGGTCTCAGCACTACGACGCCTCGATGCCAGCATTCGAAGGGACGCTGGCATCAAGAAGCACTACCAACGCCACCTAGGTGGCGTTCACCGTACTCAGCACAGCGGAGCGTGGCCTCCGCAATTAGCTCTGAAAATGTTTCTGAAGTTGATCGCGGAGGCTGCAATTACGACGCGCTGTACGCGCTGATTTGACTCGGTGACGATTCAGTTACGTGCTTTGTCTTGCGCGTTGTATTAGTGTGTCAGTTACGTGCTTCGTCTTTCGCGTTGTGCTAGCGTGTGCAGCGTAGTGCAGCTTCCATATGCACGACGGTTGCTCATGGTCATCGACGTTTGTAGTCGTGATGGAGGAGACGTGCCACCAGGCGTCAGCGTGGGTGCATCAACGCCTAAGGGCGCTTTAGCCACAAAACACCAATAGACATTATATATCAATGTGCAATAAACATTACACTACTTCTGTGAAGACACGTTTCACTTTCGTGTTCTATACCGATTCCTATATAAGAGGGATCAACCACATTTTTTTATCCAGCGGCCGTGGTATAGCTCTCTACTACTTTGCTATTGCAACTGATGCTTCGCCTTTCGGGTGGAACTGTTTGACACGCGCGTCTTCCAGAGAAGCCGGCCACGCGCTCTCAGCGTGGCTGTAAAACGACAAAGCAAGCAGTAGACGCACCCTAATCAAGGGGCTTCGTAGCGGAGCGTGGGCAGCGTTCTTCGTTCCGCTGCCGATGTGAGCGTTGCGCGCAGGCGTTTCACACGCGCCTTGTCGTGGTCATCGAGTCTCTCTTCATCTCGGTCTGCCTACGCCGCAGCACACCTACATACTTACTAAGCTCATGTTTACTACAATTCATATTGCTACCAAAGCCGCTCACCTTGCTTCATATGACAATGCTAGGTGTTGCTATCACATTCATTGCTTCGCCCTTAGGGCAAAACTGTGACAATTCTTTTGTTCTTCATCTGTACTGCCATCAACACCAATCACCATTCATTCATAGAGAAGAAATTAACGATTCGTGTACCAGCGGCGTACCAGCGGAAAAGTTTCGGGGACGTCGGCTGCGGCGGTGTTTTCGGGCGTCAGACACAGATGAGTCATGTTTTCAAGCGAAGCTTGGAATAACTGACTTGTGAGGGCGACGAGGTTCGCTAAAAAAACCAGTTTGTGGCTCTATGAGGTGGCTAAACGCGGACATTGCGAAAAGAATGCCCCCTTAAGAAACGTGTAGTGAGAGGGCTGTACTGGCTGTACTTTCTCGTAACCCTTGCCGCGGACGGAATAATCTTTTTTGGTTGCGTTTCGTGAAAATTCTCAAACAACGCGAAGCTGCCATTAACTTGCACCGGTTCACGGCTGTGCACTGCACTGCGGCTCGCAGATTGTCAGACGCCGTCGAGACGCTGCGTGTTGGTTTGCGAGGGTAAACCGTTCTTGTAAGTCCGAGTTTTATGGGCCAGAAGTCAGAATGTGTCGGTGGTTTTATATTGTGCATCGGTTCGCTGTTTATTTAAAACGATTTCCCGGTACAGTTATGACGTGCACATATGTTTTTGGTAATTAACGAAGCGTGCACTTACTGAAATTTTCAGGCCGTGCTGATGCCATGCCGTCCGGTGGTCCAAGCTACGGCAGCTACTGCTGTGTGTCGTGGTGCTTGAACAACGGCAGAACCCTGAAGCCAGAAACGAGTTCCTTCCGCATATCACGGGACGGCCGGTGTGTTAAAGCTTTTGTATAATTTGCATGTCTTCCCACTGACTGTTCGTGCTTACTCAGTTAGGGTAACAATAAAATAAATCACTATTCAAGCAGTTCCGCTTTCGGCTGATAGTTCATTGCCAATGCAGGATGACAGCATGGATGCAGTACGCTCGAAGAGACGATCTTCGGAGTATATTGTACGCAACCTACAGGGTTTGCAGCGGCCATTTCCCTGCTGAAAGTTTCATGGACCCTGGGGACACAAGGCTTACAAAAATGGCTGTGCCCAGTGTGCACCCAGTTTCACCATGTTTGTGGTTGACAGAAACTCGATTATCCACAATATCAGCCGCCTGTTTTGAATCAGTGGCTACAAATAACCTCTAAGGTATTTGTAGCCAATGGATTAACCTCTCTGTAGGAGAAGTATCTCTTGGAAAGTGCTGAATTCTGTGAACTGCGGGCTATTACCTTCCTTGCAGCTTGACATTTCTGTCATTTTTTGACGCTGTTGGTCTGCGTAACTTGTTTTGAAAGACTTTGAAGCGCTATATCACGTTTACTTGAAGTCTGCGTGTACATGTATCTCACACCAATGTAAGCGTGTACTATTGATAATTCCACAGACCACTAATTGATTGTTTCTCAGTTGGTTGGTCGCTTCGCTACCCTTTTTTCCCACCTGCCAAGCAATACGCTTGAAAGTGATGTTTATTATTTTCTATCCTACAAGTTTTGAGCTTCTGCCAACTATACATATATGCAGGTTCTTTGAGAGTCGCTTCTACTAGTGACTGCCACATGACTGCAGAAGCTGCACTGCAAGGTGAGGATAAAGTTCAGTTTTTTATTAAAAACATGTTACTTACAAATTATTGGTGTTTAGTTTCGTCAGTATCTGTGGAAGAGGCTTCGAACAGCGACTTCCACACTCAGAGGTGCCCTGGTGAGTAAGGTAAGTTCATTGCCGAGATGTTTTTTCAGAGAATTGACTGTTTACCAAAGCTCTGCAGGTGGCAGCTCTCTTGTAGCTGGCGAAGGGGCATCTGCTGACGTCGAATTGCTGGATGCAACCTTGACCAATCGCTCAGTTGTGACAGAAGGAATTTATGTGGTCGGTGAGTTTGGTGTTTACTTCTGCAGCAGATTGTATTGATATAAAGACGTCCGCAGGCTGCTTGCAAGATTATACCGACAGCAGTGTCCGAGGCGCTGAACAAGCTTCACAGGACTCCCTAGAAGACGTGTCCGCCAACAGCTCTATAAATGAGAGCCCTACTGCAAATGGTGACTATGCTTTTATTGTAGCTGTTGTTCACGTGCTATTTTATGTTTAGAACGTTCTAAGTAAACTATCCTCGAAAGGACACTACGTGTGCAACAACAAAATGTGAGGGTGGGCTCTCAATGATGACTTTGATTTTTTTGGTGCCATTCTGTCACAACAGGAGCGATGGAACATTTGTTGTTCGAATTGTTGTTGCGTCACTCCACAAGAGAACATGTGTCCCACCATTCAGTGGCAACTTAAGGAATAAGATCATGAAAATTCAAAGAAGAAAAATTCATCTAATTGTCGACCACCAAACCGCCGCCGACAGCTGACGGAAGCCAATGCGGACTTGTATTCTCGTCGTCATCAAAAAATTATCGCACATGACTCTCCGATTGTACCTCTGACACAGTCTGTGAGCATACAGCATCGTTCTTTCTAGAGATCCTTCCAAATGCAGCGAGGAGAAGGGAAGTGCATTTGGAATCTGTAACATAAATGGGTTCCTTTGGAAGCAGTGTAGACAATTAAGGAGCTTTTAAATCATTCTTTGTATTGCCTGCATACCTTGAAATTAGGATGGGTATAATTTAGGATTCTATTTTCCCATAACTACACGATAAATCTCCGGTTTATGCAGTTTTGCGGAATTGTGTGTTAGCAAGTACATCCTCTTTTTTTAATACAGTTGATGTGGGACATCAGTAGGAACACCAGCGCATTAGAGAAATAGCTTATTTACATTTATACAATGTGCTGGGAACGTCGAGATAGCAGGACAATTTTGAAGAAAATCTTATTGTGATTATAATGCAGTGTGAATGTTTAGGCCAACCGCAGCGCAGGGGTGCCAAAAATGCGCAGACACTACTTGAGGTACGGATTCTTCTTCTTCTTTCTGTGGTTTTACGTACCAAAACCCGTTCTGATGATGAGGCACGCCGTAGTGGAGAGCTCCGGAATAATTTTGACCACGTAGTTTTATTTAACGTGTACTACAACGCAAGCACACGGGCGTTTTTGCATTTCGCCTGCATCGAAATGCGGTCGCTGCGTCCGGGATTCGATCCGGCTACCTCGTGCTCAGCAACGCAACGCCTTAGCTGACTGAGCCACCCCGGCGGGTTTGAGGTACGGAGGCCGTGGATACTTGTGCAGCTCGTGAGTTGGCGTCGCGCGTTTGCATTAAAAATAGCGTTCCTCGCATTTCTAATGGAGGGAATATGGAAGCCATCTGTGTTTTTTTTTGTCATATGAGTGGTTAACCTGATGTTTGTGACGATACTGCACACAGCGACACCATTTTTTAAATGTGCAATGCGGGAAGCCAACTCAACGAGATAATAAAATGAAAATTTACGATGTTAAATATTCTCGAACGACATTGCCAGTTAACGAAATTGAAAAATTGGGTTCACCTTCAGTGTTGGTGGCCCCTTCAATTATAATGCCCCTAAAACCAAAAACTGCAAAAGTTTATTGGGAAATTTTCGTAAATTATTTGTGTAATCATTTTTCTTTATCACATACATAATGTCCACCTTGCTATACTATGCACCTGTACAGGCCGCACTCTCGTATCTCTCGCACGCTTCGAAAGAAAGATGTGTAAACGTTAAAAAAACATCCTGCATACTCCACGCTTTCATCTGCACAGTCCTGCGCCCATTCGCCCTTGTGTGGTTTTTCATACTCATGTTTTTCAGTGGGATATGTTGTCCAGTTACCTGCACCGCCTTTTATCTATATGCATTGTCACTTCCTCGCCTGGGCACTTGAATTGCCTCCCACATAATATTGTGAAAGGTTTGTTTTCAGTTTGTGGGATCTAAAATTTTCTGCCAGAGAAGGTTGGGCATTTTGGGTTTCAAAAAGCGAGGGAAATGGTTGTGCGGAATTATTTGCTGTTCGCTTTTACATCCATGTTTTGTTTATTGCAGTGCTTTCCTGCGTGCCAACGACATGTTGTGCATGAAAAAAGTACAACTGCAAGCCAAAGTAGCAGCACAGCGGAAAACTATCAAAAGACTGCTGAGACAGCCTCACAAATCACCGTCATCGACATCAAAGGCTCTTGGCATTATCCGACCATACGTCACCGAGGAGGTTTTTAAACTTCTTTCTGCGCATGTTCGCTTGAGGCCATAAGGCAAGGACAAGCGGTTTCCCGTTTGGTTCACGAAATTCGCTCTTCGCCTAAACCTCCGTGGCCCGCGAGCATACCAATTTCTGGCTCCATATTTTTCTTTGCCCTCCGGGCATTCATTAAAAAGGTAGTTAGACAATGTAAAGGTGACTCAAGGCACAATTCCAGGAATTATTTCTTCCACTGCAGCAAATAGTCAGCTTGGAATGAACGTGACCAAGTGTTTGCTTTAGTTTTTAATGAAATAGCACTGAAAAGAAATTGTATCATGATGTTGCAAGGGACATTGTCCAGGGTTTCACAGATGATGGCACTCACCGCACTTCAACCATTGCTGACCGAGCAATGGTTGTTCTTGTCGGTGTTTCGAAGAAGTGGGTTCAACCTGTTGCATTTATTATAGGGCACACATCAACACCATCATCTGTTATGCACAACCTGCTGTTCTCGCTCATTGTAGAGCTTAGGAGCATTAACATTACAGTGAAAGCAGTCATTTGTGACCAGGGCAGTTCAAATGTCAGTCTCGCTAACGAACTAGCATGAGACTGTAGCAAAGCCTTTTTTGAAGTTGTTGGTGAGTGGGTATATTTTATCTTTCATGTTCCACATTTAGTTAAATTAACACGCAATAATGCCCAAGCAAACAAGTTGTACATTGGGGATGACATTGTTCACTGGTCACACATTGTAAGCCTTTACCATACCTCGCATGAGTTGCGGTTGAGATTGGCGCCAAACTTGACTGAATGGCACATTTATCAGAAACATTTTGCTAATATGAAGGTCAGAGGAGCAACGCAGGCCTTCAGTGCATCGGTTTTCATTGCTATCACTGCACTGGTGCATGCAAACGTGCTGCCTGCCTCAGCCACCGCTACAGCACAATTTTGTGATCGTATGGACCGGCTTTTCGATTCCCTGAACAGCTCGAGTAAAAAAAAAACTTCGCAAGAGCTCCGACATGCAATAATGAAAGAGGATTCACAACTGATTGACTTCCTTCAAGGCTGGCTTCATTGAATTGCATCATGGAAGTTTGGTGGCAGACGTCAACCACAAACCGTCGTTGGTTGGCAGATTACAATTAAGGTCATTTGTCAACTGTGGGACGGCCTGTCCAAAAATTACAATTTTGAATACCTGCAAACACGCAGACTTCAACAGGATCCCCCGGAGAACATATTTGGCCACTTTAGGCGAAAACAAGGTTGCAACACCAACCCCAATGCAGCACAATTTATTTGTGGCCTGAAGCACATCTGCATAAGAAAACTCTTCAAACTGTAAGAATACCGAAATGTCGAGGATGATGAATGTGATCTCCTTCAGGAGTTCTCGCCATTCTATCTCACCAGTGAGTCTCTTATGGGTAATGAGGAGTGTGCAAAGCCACAGCCTGACGACTTTCCCGCTCTAGACGATCTTTCTGAACTTGCGACTAACATTCACTCCCACGTTATTGATGACTCCGCTGCATATTATGTAGCTGGCTTTCTTATCAAATACTTTCTTCAGAACGCAGGTTAAACTTGCAGTTGCCCACATTTATTGAAAGACGACAACGAGACACTAAAGGGTCGCCACCAGTATTTCACAATGCTCAAAGCATACCACGTCCCCAGCAAACTTTGGGGGAATCACTGTGCCATCGGAAGCAGCTTTTGCATACGTACAACTTGAATCTCACTTTCTTGCCATAATTGAGGCCACCGCACATCACGCGAAAGTGTGCGACGTTCTGTATCACCATCTGTCGAGTGTTGCCAATTTTCATTTCTGCTCTGCTGGGTGTTAGAAGAAATATCTCAAAATGTTTTGCCGGGTTTGTTTATGCTGGCACGTACGTTTTGTGAACCGAAACAAAGCTCAGGTTAGGCTCCAGTCTTCAATCTCTGGCATACAACTTGACAAGTTCGAAGGTTAGCATTCAGCGGCAGCTTTACGCAAAGGTATTGCAGTTGAACCCAGTCCCGCAATCACTTTGTTAAAGTCATCACTTAGTTATAGCAGACTACATTATGGCCTTCTATTGAGTTCAAGGAAACAAGCCACTCCTTCGTTTTATCCATTGTTTTGTTTACCCACTAGGAGGAGTAGGGACACTACTGTGTATCTGATCGAAGGGATTTGCATGATCTTGAAAAGAAGTTATATCGCGTCTGTATCTTTGTAGCATATGCTGGCAAATTCTACACGCTATTTTGGGTCGGTTGGTCACTGTTTGTGCTTTATCTCTCTAGCTCAAGTAATATATAAATAACCAAAACACTTGTTGAAATGTCTTCAAGCGGGCGGTACATATAGTGGTAAGGAACACAATTTGAAGTGGGCACGGTTCACATTATCACGCCTTTCCTGTTTTAGCTTGTTGTCAACCTCCACGTCACACCTACATCACATTTTCATTCAATTACCCAAACTTGCAGCCAGTGATGGGGCTGTGGACGCTGCCCTTTTATTGTTATTGCTTGAGTGATCACGCACTATGTACAGCCTTTGTGAAAATAATCAACCAAAGAGGTTTTCTTCGGCTATTAGACGTGTAATAGCGCTCGTGTAGCACCAATTAAAGTGCAGAATTTTGGAGAAGTGAAGACTGCAGTCTATTACACCTTCACATGGAACACTGCCAATACATAACAAGCCGCACAGCTACACTCAGAAGCAAATCACTTGGGCTCTAAGTTTTATTGCGATAGCAATTATATGGACACTTCTACCGGATTTCTGCCGTCGCCGTCGCCGTGAGGTTCCGTATAGATTTCAAGGGCGATAAAATCGTCGCCGCGCGTGGGGGACGCCCGCTATCACGGGGGGCGACCCCCCCCCCCCCCGCGCGCTATCACAGAGAGCGAACGCTCGGCGGAAAGCAAACGTGACCGTCGAGCGAAAGACCGTTGTGGTATGGGAGGGAGGGAGGGAGGCGGTGCGGCGCTGTGCTACGGCACCAAAGGCGTATCTTGCCACTCAATCTCCCACGCGAAAGCAACAACGCGGGAAGAGGGGGGGAGGGGGGGGAGCAGCTTCTCCTTTGCCAACAACTTCTCCTTTGCGGGGATGCCGGTCGTCCGCACCGTCTCTTATCTCCACACGGCTCTGACATTTGTATGCGCTGTGCATTCGCCGCTCAGTTTCCGTTGAAGCGATAGACCGCGCGAACCTGCGCTTGCTGCCAGCGTTTTAACAGTCGTTGGCTGCGGTCATTCAATGTGATCTATTCATGTTTGCTTGTGCGCGCTGACACCACGATTGTTAATTCAGTTAGTAAGCCAATGTGTACAAGTTTATGCAGCCGATAAAACTACTATCCCTACACCGAATAACTCTCTACTAATTTGCTATCGCAATCGATGCTTCGCCTTTCGGGCGAAACTGCGACATTTTTCATGAAGGCGACACATAAGATTCAAAAGGCCTGCCAGTGTTGTAGCATTGCGTTTGTTTTTCATGTTGTGGGCAAGCTGCAAAGCACTACCTTTTCGAGGACATGCAGGCAATGTTCAAGCATCTAGTTTTTTTTTACGTTTTGGCTCAGCTGCTTTTAGGACAGCCAACACACTCTATCTTTGCTTTTCTGATATCTTGCGTCGTGTGGTTTTTGTACTATCTTTTTTTTTACTGTGAATTATTTCGGATAACCCAGTCGTGACTCACGACTTAAGTGCTGTGGATCTATTGTATCTTAATCAAAATAAAAATTGCGTCGAGACCTGAACTCATACCAAGAATTGAACTAGACGAAATAGGGAATCGCTAAACGAAAACGACAAATAATGGCGTTGCGATTTCGGCGACGAAAAGGGGTCTGAAATGACAAGCTTCCGCTACAGCCTAATGTCGGTTACATGGGGTAATCCAAAATTCGCGCCAGCAAAACCGAAACAGGAAGTGTAGGCCAGTTGCTCTCACAAACCGCCAGTCCCACTAGGGTCGATTGGACCGCTGGGGTCTATGGGAGTGTCCACTCTTAACTTTTTTTTGTTTCTCTATGATACAAGTCAAACAATTGCAGAACCTCGTCGCGGCAACGAGCAGGCGGGAATCGGTGACTCAGAAACTCGCTGGCTTGCGCTCTATGACATTCGACGGAGAAATACACGATGTGACCATCTACGTGGCAGCGGAAGCACAGCAGGCACGCTGCGTAGTCCATGGCCTCCCTAATGATATCCCGGACGACCAGCTTCTGTCCATAATCAGCATTCAAGACCAAAAAATTTTGGCAGAACGGCGACTAGGCTACTGAGAGACTATACTCCAGACTGTAAGGGGTACCACGGTGCCAATGGAAGTCAAGATGGGCCTGTGGCTCACAAAGACACAAGATGTTTGCCCTCGTGCTGTGCTTTTTCGCATCATTTGTTTCACCAGTGGCCACCGCGCCAATGTGTGTCCCACGTTTCATGAATTCACTCGTTGTGAGACATGTGGTCAACAATTCCCTCCTGCCCAACGACCCGACCGAACAGCGCACGAATGTGAAGTTAAATGCTTCAACCGCGAGGGACCTCACGGTGCCCCAAGAAACAACAGGCTGACAGGCTCACCCGCCTGGCTGCATTTTCTCTACCGCCACAATGCCGTCGTTCATTGCGCCCGGGCCGAACTATAACTGTCGCCGCTCTGAGATTTGACGCTCGCCGACAACGTTTCTCTTCCGAACAAACTACTCGTGAGACACGACACCACCGTTCCTCCCAACTCGTCAATGGTTGTCTCTATGTACTGCCACGGCAGCTCGGTACTGCAGCAGCCTCTCCGAGGCCGTCGCACTACTTTCTCTGTCTGGCTGCTTTTCCACCGGAAAAGGCCTTCTGCTACCTTTTGCGACGGTGAACATGCACAGGGCTCTAGTGTTATATTTATTTGTAACCCGTAGGATGCTACTCCGAGGCGAATGTCTGGGCAGTGTCGAAACTATCGAAGACGTGCAAATTAAGGAAGTTCCCGCTGACATATTCTGTGCTGGTTACAGTACGCTCAGCTCAATTTCTACGTCTGTCCCATTGCCCTAAGATGGGTTCGATTCTTTTATTGCCGATGACCTCACACCGGGCGAGCGATCACAGCTTCTGCAAGGTAAATACACCTGGTAGCGAAGCTTCCATGGAAGCCCATGCGTTCAAAACATGGCGGTTCATCGGCGCTTCATGGGGCTTAGCTTTATCTGTGAGAGAAGGGAACACTTCCGGTAGAAGAAAAAAAAATGTCACAGTTTCGCCCTAAGGGCGAAGCAATGAATGCGATAGCAACACAGCAATGTCATACGAAGTAAGGTGAGCGGCCTTGGTAGCAATATGAATTCTAGTAAAGATGAGCTGATTAAGTAAGCAGGTGTGCTGCGGCGTAAGTAGACCGAAATGAAGAGAGACTCGATGACCAGGAGAAGGCGCGTGTGAAACGGTGATGTTGATGAGAAGCGCTTCCCGTGGGCAGCGCGTGCGAAGGGACACACCTGTAGCGCTGCACTGCCGATCCGGGCAGCATTGCATGTGTAGCGTGCGTTGGAAAATGTGGCCCGACTATTACTAACTGAATGAACAAGCGTGGTGTGAGTGCGCACAAACAAACATGAATAGATCACACTGAATGACTGCAAACAACGACTGTCAAAACGCTGGCAGCAAGCGCATACGCCGCAGCGAGCGAAGGTACGTGCGGTCTATGGCTTCAACGGAAACTGAGCGGCGAATGCACAGCGCATAAAGGTCAGAGCCGTGTGGAGATAAGAGACGGTGCGGGCGAGCGACGAGCGCGGTTCTTGGCAGAGTAGAAGTGACCCCCCCCTCGCTCCCTCCCGCGCTGGCTTCCCGCTTCCTTGCTTGCGCGTGGGGGATTGAGTGCGTTCGCTCTCCGTGATAGCGCGCGTCCCCGTACGCTTCCGCTCGGGCATACGGCGCGCGGCGAAGATTTTATCTATACGGAACCTCACTGCGACGGCGACGACGGCGCCGACAGTGGAAATCCGGTTGAAGTGTCCATATAATTACTATCGCAATAAAATAATTTGACGTCATATCCTTTAAAAACAGAAGTGACGTCATTTTGTTCCCAAAGGCGCGAAATTTGTTTTCGGGAGCCTGCCATTAGAGCTGTATATGCAAATTCCCCGCCATTCGACGTGATCGGCGTTTCGAGCTTGCAGCGCGGAAACCGATGCAGGAAAAGTTCTGCCATACGGGTGTCGAAACAGCACCCTTGCGCAGAACATACTTTGTTTGGAGGCCGACGAACGCTTTGGGTGTAGAGTGCTCGTCCTTTCGTCGGACGTCAAGCCCGTCTGCCAGAGCTGTCCCACGCAAACAACTAAAATAAACAATTATCTCGCGGTCCCAACTCAACACTTTTGACTGAACAGGTTAATAAACAATAATACTAACCGCGTCACCAAATACAGACAAACGTCGACAATCAAAAAGCAACACAACATGTGAGGGGGGCGTATTTTAACTGGTGAACCAAGGTAAATATACCTGGTAGTGAAAATTCCATTGGCGCCCATACATACGTTCAAAACATGGTGGTTCATCGGCGGCTCATGGGGCTTAGAGCCATCTGTGTGAGGAGGGAGCACTTCCGGCGGAAGTAAAAATAATTTGACGTCATATCCACTAAAACAGAAGTGACGTCATTCTCTTCTCAAAGGCGCGAAATTTGTTTTCGGAGGCTTGCAATTGTAGCTGTACATTCAAATGCCCTGCCATTCGACTTGATGGACGTTTCGAGATTTCGGAAACCGATGCAGGAAAAGATCATCCGTGCGGATGTCGAAATCGCATCGCTGCACAGTAGATACCGTCCTTGGAGGCCGAGGAATGCTTTGAGCGTAGAGTTCTCGTCCTTTGGTCGGACGAAGCCCGTCGGCCAGCGCTGTCCCACGAAAACAACTTAAGTAAACAATTATCTTGCAGTCGCAACTCACTACTTTTGAATGAACAGGTTACGAAACAATGAACTGTTCGCGTCACCAAATTCATACAAACGTCGACAATCAAAGCAACACGAGGGTTGGGCGTATTGTAACAGTGAACTTTCAGAGCGCGCCTTTCTGCCCACTTCAAGAGTTACATTGCGTTGCAAGTGATAGCGGCGCCAACGCTCGCCGCTATCGGTAGGCGCTCTTACGGTGGGCGCCGAAAAAAGGTATTTATTGACAAAGATTAAGTAAAATAGAGTTGTTCTTTGCTCGCCATGCGTATATAAAATTGATTAGGAATTTCATTTTCGTTGAATGAATTTACCTGTGTCTCGCTTTCATTAAAAAAAACGCTTTTTTTCTTTTCCAATGTTTGTTCCCTCCAAACTTTGTCGCGCTTCAATCGCTGCTCCCATAACTACCCTTGCTGATGTCGGTGCCATTTCGTTCTGAACCGCTTTTCGCCCGAAGCTTCGCCACCTTTTTGAAATCGACCTTGGCTTCTGTGCATCTTTCATGTATTTCGCACTTCTTTCGATGTCGGGCAACCTTCCCTGTGCCGGCCGTCAGCTGTTACGCACCACTTCGATACTGGCTTCCAATCGACACTGCGGCAATGCCCATATCATGTATCTGCTACAAACCATCGCGTGATTAATGAACTAGTGGCCGATATGCTCCGCCGCGAAGTGATCCGACCTTCCCACAGTCCATGGGCACCTCTCGTCATCCTTGTTACGAAGAAAGACGGTTCTGTGCGATTCTGTGTGGACTATCCGTGCCTCAAAAAGGTCACTCGTACGGACGTTTGCCCGCTTATACGAACTGGCGACGCTATTCACAGCCTGCAAGGAGCAGAATTTTACAGCGAAGGTGTATACATCTACCAGCCAAGGAAATTTTCCTTTCGTTGGCATAAGAAAAAACTCCAGGCTAAAAATTGAACACAAACAGCATATCTCCGGTGAAATCAGGCATACAGCATACAGCTCAGCACTCGTTATCGAACTAAAAACCACAAAACAGACATTAAAATCACATGATGGATGATGAGGCTCGTGTGAACAATAGGAACACCCTCCGACGCGTTCCGATAAAGATTTGGTTTGCAGCTGCTTCGAAAGGGGTTGACGTCATTCAAAACCCTCCGGAAACCAGTGTCTTTGGTTTAACTCTTTGTAGAGGCACGTTTGTGAATTCAAGTGACGTTAAAATGCCGTGTGGATGCCCGTTTACATTGCTGCTTCTCCCGCGTGTGTCTCCCGATAAAGATAACGGTTGCGTAAGCTACTGCGAGTGAAAACGTACCCAACAGCAAAGAAAAAACTTAGTGACATCACCACGGTGCAGCAACTCATTGATTTCTTTGCAGGCTACCATGGTTAGACCACGGAAAGTAAAGACCCCTGAAGAACAGCGTGAATATAATGTCGTTGTGAAGTAATAAAGGGTGTGGTTAAGTACATTTCACTTGTCTCTGGTTTCAATCTTTGTAGAGCCACGTGTGTGCATTCAAGTGACCTCACAATGGGTAATCGTCGCGGGTGTCGTTTACAGATTCGCTGTCCAACCACCTTCACAGCGTGGATTGGAGCCACAGTTTTTTTTTCATATCTTGATCTGCGCTCAGGGTATTGACGTCAGGTGCCTATGGCAGATGACGTTCGGCCGAAGACAGCCTTTGTCCCGCCCGACGGCTTATGCTATGTTCACTCTACGTTCGTAAGGCGTCGATTTTCGATAGCATGCGTAAGCGGAAGCGCAACAAGTGTTTGCGTTTAGTTCAGACTGGGAACGCAAATGTACCAACGTGCGCAATTCACGCGTAAATCGTGGGTGAGAGTGTTTAAGGGTCGACAACTTTCACGTCTTTGATATTACGACCGTTACGACACAGCCAATGACAGATACGCTTTCGGTTTTCATAAAGCAGTGACGAGACTCCCGGCCTTCCGTCTGCAGGCAGCTACCGGAGCGGGAAGTGCCATTCCGCCATTCCGTGCGCACGATTTCTTGGCTGTGTTGTTTGCCGCCAAGTTCGTGAAAATTTGTGCAGTACGCCTTGGGGGGCGAGACTTTTTATTTCGTCTAGTTTATTCGCTGTGCGTCTGTGTGCAGTGTGAAAGCGTGCAAAATGGGTTCATTGGCAAACAACGACTTGTTTATTGAGGAAGTGCGCCAGCGACCCTTGCTTTTAGACCAGCGTCTGAAAACGTACAGAGACAAACAACGTCAGCAAGACACTCCGCCGAGGAAATAGATGGCCGCAGGTGCGAGCTCAGAACGTCAAGGAGTGGTCTCACTAGGTTCCCCAGGAAGTCAAACTGCTGCGGCGACATGCGCATAATGGTATGAAACATCGCAGCGCCACCAACTCGGAGCTTGGCGAAAAGGTTGTGAAAGTCGCCATCCACGGCCCTGTGAGAGATATACTTGCCGCACCCAAACCCTTCTGCATCGCTTTCGTCATCTTCGGGCGATTGAGTAGATTACTATAGGCTCGTTTTGAGCGTGAATTTCTTCGACCACGGCGAGCGCTCGCATGTTGACAGGAGTCATATTAGACCGCTGGAAACGTCGATTCTTCAGCTCCCAATTTGATTGGCCGTCGTAAAAGCCGTAATTTACGCAGCAGTAAATGTGAACAAAGGTGTCGGCTTAACTGCCGTAACGTCCTTTACAGTGGTTATATTCGATGCGCCGAAAGAGCTGTTACGCGCCTTACGAACGTAGTCTGAACATAGCACTATACGAATTTAACGTCACGCCGTTTGGAATTTGTAATGCGCCAGCATCTTTTGAGCGCTTGATGGATACCGTTCTGCGCGGCTTGAAATGGTACACGTGCGTGTGCTACATTGATGACGTCGTTGTTCTTGCTCCAGACTTCTCCACGCACCTTCAACGCCCCCGGCGTGCTTTGACGTGTTTGAGAAACGCCGGCCTACAACTAAATTTAATGAAGTGCCGATTTTCAGTGCGGCAGTTGACGATACTGCGTTACGTTGTCGCCAAGGTTGGAATTCTCACCGATCCGGCCAAACTTCGTGCCATCGCCGAATTCCCTAAACCTATGTCCATCAAAGAACTGCGAAGTTTGACAGGCTTGTGTTCCTACTTCCGACGCTTCATTCGAAACTTAGCCGTCATCATATGGCCTCTGACGAAGCTCCTTGGAAGCAACGGACCCCTTCAATCGTGGTCGTCAGAGTGCGAGGAGGCGTTCGCGAATCTCCCTCGTTTGCTGACGTCTCTCCCAATTTTGCGCCACTACAACCCAACGGCCCTAAAGAGGTACACACAGCTGCCAGCAGTGTTGGCCTCGGCGTTGTCCTTGCGCTGCGCAAATATGACTTTCCTGAATATGTCGTGGCCTATGGCAGTCGCACCCTTACGAAAGCCGAGACCAATGACACAGTCACGGAAAAATAACGTCTTACTAAGTTCCGGCCTTATTTGTATAGCCGCCCATTTCATACCATCACGGACCACCGTGCACTATGTTGGCTGTCGTCATTGAAGTATCCTTCAGGTCGTCTTTCCTGCAGGGCACTTCTCCTGCAGGACTATGATATCCGTGTGCTGTAGTGAAACGGCCACCAACATTCTGTCGCCGACGCCATATCACGCTTTATCTTGCCTGACGACAATGCCTGCTGCTCACTATCCCAGCTCGCTGTCTCCTCCATCGACCTTGAGACTATAGCTTCCGAGCAGCGCAAGGACCGTGGATTGCCTCGATTATAAACTTGCTTGCTGACCCATCATCACAGTCAACCACTCACACGTTGCGCCGTCAAGCTTGTCATTTCGCGACATGACAACCTGCTTCACCGACGCAGTTATACCGAAGACGGCCGCCACTGGTTGTTAGTAGTAGCCCGCAGTCTGCACTCCGAAACATGCGCATCCTTTGACGCCAATCCACAGTGCGCACACTCGAAAGTTTTCAAAACCTACCAGCGCCTTCGACAGTGCTACTACGTTTTATTCGCGCTGTTCAAACCTCAGCTCTAAATCATGAACCAACTAGCACTCATCAAGACCTTACGTTCAACAGTTCGTTCGCTCCTGTGCCGACTGTCAGCGCTTGAAATATTCACCCCAGCTCTCGCCAGCTGGTCTGCAGCCTCTACGCTGCCCTACCCGACCGTTCGGGGGTGTTGGAATTGATTCGTATGGGCCACTTCCCTTGACGTCGGCTGGTAACCGCTGGGCCATTGTGGCAGTAGATCACCTCACACGATACTCCGAAACCGCCGCTCTCTCAGCAGCTACAGTGCGCGATGTTGCCTCATTCCT
Organism: Dermacentor silvarum; assembly: GCF_013339745.2. Taxonomy (NCBI): domain Eukaryota; kingdom Metazoa; phylum Arthropoda; class Arachnida; order Ixodida; family Ixodidae; genus Dermacentor; species Dermacentor silvarum. Next base: position 52,399,002 of record NC_051158.1, on the reverse strand, counting down.
GCTTCGCCGATTCATCCGGCGGCATGGTCCACACCGGGAATTGCTCATTGATCGCGGACCTGTCTTCGTGTCGGAAGTGTTTGAAGTCATTCTCAAAGAGTGCCACGTTATTCATCGCACAACTAAGGCGTATCACCCTCAAACAAATGGCCTTACAGAACGGTTCAAACGGACGCTCGGCGACATGCTTTCAAAGTAAGTCGCCTCTGACCACACTAACTGTGACGCCATTCTGTCCTTCACCACCTACGCGTACAACACCACTACTCAGAGCACCACTGGCTTTTCGCCCTTTTTTCTAACTGTATGGTCGGTCCCCGTTGAACACCATCACACAATTTACCATACCGTGGACAAGACATTGTCCAAGTCGACCGCCTGAAGAAATATTAGGATCCGTTCATCCTGACGAGCTGTTAGGTCGCCGGACGGCGCCCTTGTCACTCCCGGGGTAATTGCAGCGAACCGAGACGCTAGTGGATCCACCTCTACTGGGCCCAGATGCTATTGGTTCCAGTGCTCTCGCTCGGCAACGGCGCTCGTGCTTGGAAGCTGTGTCCTCGTTTGACTGTCACCGCTGCGCTGCTCCAAGTTCTAATAATCCCTTTTAGAACGTTCAATGTACGTTCAAGTGGCATGAACCGATTTCACAACTGAACATTTATTGGTCAAAGGTTTATTTTGTTTTCGGCTAATCAAATTGGCAATGACCATTGTGACGTCTGTTATATACTTGAGCAACCCTATTTTCAAAGTAATTTTGCCCTTTTTCTGGTGGGTTGCGTGCACGTGCCCTCTAGATGATCATCTGATTGTTTTTTTTTCTATTCTTATGTTTAAGTGTATCCGCATGACTTGATTAGACTTGTCAAGGTTTACAAATCATCGTTTCCAAAAACAGGCAATTACAGTTATTTTCTCTAGGGTGATCGGGGTTTTTTAAAAATAAATTCCCGGAATGTGGATTCACACGATTATGTCGCGAATAATTTTTAACAGTGGAGCTGTTTAAGCCGGCCATAGTTTTGCCGCGAGACGCATAACACTGCGGAGCGATGAGTCACCTGGGTTGCTTAGCTTCCACCTCGCGGAGCGGCGTGTGCTACGCCTCCTCTTCCTCCTCTTCCATGCGCGTGGCGCGCACAATGCTCGGGAGAGGGAAATAGAAAATGAGAGCGAGATACAGATAAATTGTAGCAGCACCAACGAGGCAACGCGCAGAGCAGCTGCCGGCGCTACCCGCATTTCCCAGTGTCCCCGCGTTCTCGCCGAACGCGGGCGGTGTACGTGACTGCAGCAGGCGCCTCTGGTATAGTGCCTAGAAGTATATTCTAGGCACTGTACCTCTGGCGTTGTCTGGAACGTTTCCACCAGCTAGGGTTGCCAGATGGCCCCAACAAAAGATAGCCAAATGATCTCAAAATGTAGCCCAAAGATAGCCAGACTCAAATTTTTTGTGACCCAAAAGTAGCCAAAACATAGCCAAAAGTTTGATGATGTTCTGCAGGTGTCTTATAGATGGTGCAGATGGTTTACCGCGTATTTCCTGCTCCAAAATTACTTCCGCCGAATGCAACCAGCACAACAATGGCCTCAAGATCTGCGTAAAGAATTCCAGTGAGAGCTGCCACTCATACGTAGATTAGGACACCACTTATTGTTACAACGAGCTGAAGGATTTTGTTTCCGATTGATTCATATCTCTATCAGTATTTACTGAGCAACGTTGTGAGCTAACTTTAATAGACGCCTCGCTTTACTCGAGGCATTTTTCTATAAGTGTCGGGCAAAATATTGCCAGCTCCAGCCTCTAGGATCAGCTTTAACTGGTCACGATCGAGTGCCCAAGTGGCGGCCCGAGCTCAATGCATTTTAGAATAGTGCTGCCTTTCCTAAGCTTGATTCATAAAATTTGCATGTTATTTCTATCCCGCTCTCTCTCTTTCTCTTTCTCAATTTTGTATTTTTTACTCGAAAGCAGCTTGATGCTGAGTTAGCAAATGCTGCCGCTTTAGAGACACACTGGACTCTGGCGACAACTTGAAACCTTCTCGCATTTTCCTCGTGTGAAGAAGGGACAGTTGTGAGTGCAACAGTGAAAAAAGGGAACGACCTGCTGGCCCGTAGCAGAAGAGGTGAATTAATGTTTACAGTTTCAATTGCCACCTGGATTACGGCGCTGGCAATAACCCAGGTGGTATTAGTATCGAAGCGTTGAACTGTGCAATTTTTAAACAGAGATTCCCTGGCAAGATTCGTGCAATCTGAAAACGCGTGCGTAAGTTTCTGTGAATGCAGGCACGAATGCGTGTGTTGCCAAATTTCCGAAGGGGCTGTGTAACTTACCTTCAGTGTGACTTGAAAAAATAAAGAAATGTAATTCAACTAGATAACACATACGCGCGCGGCGACGATGTTACCGTGTTTGAACTTTAAACGCAACCTCACAGCGACGACCACGACAACGGTAGAAATGCGCTTGGAGGGCCTATATAATTGCTATCGCAATAAAAGCAAATACCTCTTGCTCATTTACCTGTTATTTTGTCACTTTTGTTAAACCTAGTGAAAGCATTATCACGTTCCAAAAAAAACTCATATATACGGGTGGTCAGCCCGCCGGGGCATACAACAGTAAAGGAAACGAGCCCGCGCACTCTGATAACCCGTTCTTCGCGAACACACTCGGCTCGACCAGGCTGGCGCACCCTCCGTTATGGTCACTACGTCACACTAAGTGAAAATGGCGCATGTGCGTTCTTGCTTCTGCAAAAAGGAAACACAATAAATATCCTATAGCGCATTCGATTATCCTTTTTTAAAGAAGCCGGTGGGCCGGCAATTCTGTGTGTTTTCAAAGACTAGAAAGGCAAGAAGGGACGGAACGACAGCGGTCCTCCACGCGCACCGTGCCGTGACTACCGATGTTGAGATAACGGCAGACAACGAGCGAGTACAAAGTACGTCCACCGCAAGTACGAAGTGCGCTCGTGCCTGTGCCGAAGTTCGTCATCATGTGGGAGCCTCACGCAAGACCTTGACCCTACTTTAAAACATCCTGATTCTCAACTGCGATATTTAAAATTTTGAATGGCTTTATGCTTTGCAGATGCAATAGTTGCCTTCGAATGCGGAATGAATTTCGGACATTTTGTAATAGAGTAAGAAATTTGCCGAATTTCTTACTCCATTCCGAAACAACGGACCACCAGACGCTTTTAAAACCAAATATGCACATAAAGTAAAATTTACCTTTGAAAGAGGCGTCCTTTTCCCATTCTTTCTGATATGCACGGCTGTATTTCGCCCACTTGCCCATGCTTAGTTTTCAGAGCGGTTTTCTTACTGAACCACTCGTGAATCAGCAGCAGATGGCGCCGAAACCAAAACAAAAAGAGAGCTTAGTCTGGAAACACGCAGCAGCGATGACTTAACGCCATCCACTCAGCGCCGACATTGCCTGCCTACTTAACTTTTCAGCAGCAATTAGCTTTGGGTTTTCATAAACCGGTGTTCCCAAGTTTTGTCAGTGCTGACGTGGCCCCCGGGAACCGGAAGTCCTTAATACAAAAATAGCCCAAATATAGCCATGTAGCCAACTCGGAACTTTCGACGCCAAGCCGCGTAAAAAATAGCCCAACTTGGCTATTGTAATCAGGCAACCCTACTGGCAACCCTACTGGCAACCCAACCACCAGCCACTATGTGTGGAGGCGAATCTTGGCCGTGACATCACCGGGGAGATAAAGCTCGGAGCCGCCGTGACGGCGGCAGAACTCTCGTTGACTCTGTGGCGAGTACATGTAGCCTTGACTTGGGACCACCAAAGAAGATCCATACACCCGAAGAAGAAGCCGCTCATCTTGAAGCGCGTCGCGCGGCCAAGCGAGCATCTGCGCGTTGGCGGCGAGCCGATTCGGAATTCCGTGTATGGAAGCACTTAGCATTTCCTTGCAAAACTGAGCCAAGCCTAGTAAAACCTAGAAAAAAAGGCTAGGTCGATCACCAGCTCCGCTGTTTACTCCAGCCTTGCACCGCTAGTGCAAGTTGCCCACGTTTTTTTCTTTTTTATTCTGTATGGTTCAATAACGTTAACTATCTCAAGGTGGTTTTGAACGACCTCATATCTTTGCGAAGAAGCTTGTGGCAGTCCAGAATCACGTACATTTGAAGCCAGCGGCATTTTTGTTCTCCATAGATTGCCCACACATGTTTCTGGTGTGGCTTGAGGGTTGTGTTCGAAGGCCTGCTCGAACGAAGTTGCCTCTGTTCACACACTTCTGTAAGTACTATTCAATACACTGATGGTGGTGCACATATGCTCTTATATGTTGCCGTCTTACTTTGGCTGGATGTTATGCACACCCGTGCTTAATTTTGAAGCGCGTTCTTCTCTAAAGATGAAACCACTTACGCATTTGAGGGTAGTACCGCCGCTAGAAATAGTATTTGGTGCATTTTGTTGGAGTCTTTTGTGCAGCAATTTTAGTGCGATACACTTCAAGGACATCAGTTTCCATATGTTAAAAGACACCCACCTACGAGTTTCCTCATTTAAAACGGTCCATATAACGCTACTGTGTGGCGTTGTCTTAAAAAAATTCAAGGTCTCAGTAGAGAGGCAAAGTCGAGGGTTTGAGCTTGTTGATCGCAGACCATTAGCGCATATTTCGCAGTAAGCACAACAGTATTCCGCGCACAATTGGTTTGAACCTGAAGCGCGTCACTGCAAACTTCGGTCGAAGTGCCTGTAGACACTAAAGCTCCTTGTATTGGTTAATTTCGCTTTTGCATCACATTTCCTGGGTCAAGATATGTTCATGAAGACCTGGAAAATTAGATCGAGAAATCGCTCCGTGATCCAGCGTCCATATTTCTCCCGAGTATTGAACACATCTTTAGTTTCAAGAATAACTTTAAAAATATTGATCCTCGTCCTCAATCCACCGATCAAACACTTCGCACTTATATGTGAGGCAATCTTGCTTTCTGCGTAGCATGTGTTTTCATATATAAAACTCTCTGGCATCGTCGCGGTGCAAAATGAATTGTGAGCACCAGCATCAGTATGCGTCTGGCCGGAGGAGCAGCCGTGGGCAAAACAGGAACGTATAGGAAACTTCTTCCTTTTATGAGGCGCATCCATCCGAAACTTTCACAGGGAAAAACCACGCCACAACACAAAATTCCAACATGACGACAGTATACCGATAGACGATACAGAACCAACGAAATGAATACAGAACTGAAAGCAGAAGCAAAGCCAGAGGCGGCAGAAGTGGCGATAGATGCGATCACAGCGCCACTAGTTCGCGCCACCACCACTTGGCCATGTCTCGTTTGGAGCGGTGAAACTGAAGTATGTCAAAGAACGTTGGTTTTAAATGGGATGGCAATAAACACGATCATCATTTGTTTACTTGTCACCTGTTCTTGTCTTTTTAGAGTAATGTGACGTTCCGTACCGCAGAGGGGGTACCAAGGTTCCCATTGTAAAACATGCGAGATACTAAACATTTTTCAATGACTTTCTGATTCCCGGCCAATTTCATTACAATATTTTATTACCGGCTCATGCCGCATAATATAGGGTGTTTTTCTAATTGCAGCAAATTTTTTAAAAGTTGCGTGTGGCAGGTAGCACACTTCTTTCCTTTGATCTAAATTACTGGATGAGGCGGCCAGTCCTTGTACGAGAAATAAAAATGGTTAATTGAATAATTACCATAATTGCACTAACTAACCTTTAAATTACTTCGCGGCACATATTTAAGTCTATAGAATCATAGCCGCTGAGTTCGCAAGGCTTTATCATTTGGAACGAATTCTCACGACTGCACCAGTTTCCGGATAATAATGTTGTGTCCGACGAAATGCATTGGCGTTTTTATAAAAATTCATGCAGCTCATATTATATGCCCGAAATATGTATATGACTCTGCTTCAAGGATGTGCTGCATCATAGAAGTTTTATTGCCGAATTTCTGATTCACTGAACTTGTCCTGGCCATTTCTATTCCCTCTGTGTAATTCTCCCCTGAGTAATTATTGCACCTGAATGACGAAAAAACCCTGACATAAATAGAGCATGCGCATGCTTGGGAAATTCACATATATTTCTGATTCAATCTACATTTCCACAACAAAAATTGCAGTAGTGCAGTAGTCGCATTTTTATGTTTATCTCAAAGACTTTTTGAAAAACGAAACGTGAATTGCTGCTGGGGCTAATGTAACTGTCCACGAGAATCTCCTGACGCCTATACGGCGTCCATTATAAGAAGAAAGAGGTATGGAAGTAAATCTAAGGCAGACAGGGCAGTAGAAGATATAGTATTGAGAAAAGAAAAGAGAAAATAATCCAAGTCGCATACAAATTTCGCGACGACATTCACCTTAGCTCACTTGCAAGGCACTGCAGATGGTAGTTTTATTACAAATCCGTATACCATCCCACTACACACTGCTTCGGCCGGCTTTCGTTTAGATTACTGTGTCGTGCATTTGAACCTTTAGATGAATGTAAACCCTGGCTCGCTTTTTACAGAAATCCTTCATAGGACTGCACCCACTACAGTGTTCATTAAGCTAGTGAGCCTGTCGCTTGCATTAGAATGCCGTGCGCATTCAAACTACATAATGAAACAAGAAATGACGTTTTTTCCGACAGTGAACTCATTTTCTGCGACGCCAGCAAGCTCTTCAAGCCGACACCGACATTTTCTCCAGAACAGCGCCGTTGTGATGCACACGCCGTCGTCTTCGTCATCTACAACATTGGCTTTTGATGCCTTTAAAATATAGAGAATGGCACCACAACTTTCACAATTTGTGTGGCACACCACATCTTTCACAAATTCAGGTCTAAAAAAGCGCCATCAAAAGGTGGCTTCAGATTTCACAAGCAAATATTCGTTTTCAGAAGGTTATGTTTTGAAATTTTTTGGTGGTGGTGAATAGTTCTTAACAGGAGTGGGAAGCTGAGTGTTAGTACATCACCGCAAGGCAATGTTATATTAATGGGAACAACCAGACAATGAGAGTCGTCGTTGTCAATGTATGGAGGAGACGGTTCAATGAGCAAGGCCAACACTGTTTTGAACTTTTCACCGCTGTCGTGGCGAATGTGTACATTAAAACACCAAGTTTCAGTGTCAGTTTCGTTGGCCACATTCCACGTATTTTTTAGCGCGAACGCTTTATATACGGGCAATACGGCCAGTCTCACTTACCACAGTCTTTCAACTGCACGCAATCTCCGTTCCTGTTCCTGTAGAAGTTTGAGGCGCATGCGCACCTAATTTGCCACTGGGGACAGTTCGTAGGTTCCACGCCGGTGCACAAGAACGCCGGGTAATCAACATAAAGGCGGTTCTTGCAGTACACTGCTCTCTTTGTTTTCCCACAACCTGAGGAGAAAAAAATGAGTCGACTAGCACGCCATTCACACTGAAATATCTCAACTATCGGTGTAACACCCTACAAAAAACCGTTCGTATACTAACCCTCCTCCCGTCCCCATGATCCTCGTGAATTCAGTGACGGTGGAAGGAACAAGAGGAAAAATGAACGATCCCACCGTACAGCACTAACCGCATAAAGCGAGCATTCAATGAATCAATGAAGCAAAAGAAAGTACTCCAAAAGATTGACTGTTTCCTTCATTGCTACGCTTAAACTCTGCTTACAGGGACCCTGAAACGATTTCGACGATTTTGTACAAACGTACTGAGTCGTTAGAGTAGGTCCTTCTGATCATTAATTGACGCATTTAAGCGCTCCACGTAAAGCGTGTAATTTATTTTAAAGTTTTAAACAGGTACATCGCTACCGATCGCAGCATGCCAATCGGCTGAGTTTTGTGCCCAAGTGAAGTGATTTGCCCATAACACGTCACTGGGCAAGCTATTCGATTGGCTGCCCAAAGCGTGGCATCGATAATTTTTCCAACATTATGGTGAACAAATGTTGTTCATAATAGCTTAAGTGTTAGTTAATTTGTTTCTATAAAAAGAAAGTAACAGAAAGACAATTCACAAGGACATGTATCACTACACTAAAAGCACTTCCGGCCCACAGCAAGTGTCGTCTGCTTGTGTTAAAACATGCTCCGCGTTGACGAGAGCTGCGCGGTCAGTGTTGGTCTTGTTCTTTCTTTTCACCAGCACCATGGTTCGCACTTGTTGCGTTGTGGGCTGCAAACGTAGCGATCGACGACATGTCAAGCTGCGACATCGTGCCCCGCTGCAAGGCAGCAGGCGAGCGGAGTGGCTTTCGGTATCCATAGCAATCCCAACCGCGCCAGCATCTACGCGCGCGGCCGTCGCTTCACGTCGAAGAATTGCCACAATGGAGTTAAGCGTGACCGGTACTCAGGTAAACGCAAGCGGAAGTGTACTGGCCGCTTTACCATGTTTTACGTGATGAACGGAGGCGCAAAAGTGACTAGCATGCACGGTGCAGCCACCCGGCGGCACAATGCTCAACCAAACACACAGATATTGACACGTATACATGTTTATCTATCACCGGTGGCCGCTTTCCACCGGCTAACAAATGTTAAACGTTATCGCTCGGCGCAGGACGCACCTGTATCGGAAGTTTCTTGAACGTTATCGATGCTTCTTTCCGTTGCCTGTTTTCACCGACGCTTATGTTATCTGATTGTGTGACCGACGCGAATTGTCTAGAACTTTCTGGAAGACATGCGGGCATCAGGGATTAATCTAGAACCTTCGATGACTCAGGTATAAAAGCCGACGCGTTTCGCCGCTGATCAGATTTCGACGACCGCCGACTGTGTTCGCCGCTTTCGTTGTGCTTCGAGTGTAGCTTGCTTTTGTGGGCACAAGTTCGCCCAATAAACAACCAGTTTCGTCATACACAGTTTTACTACTGTTTACTTCAGCGTCACTACTACGTGACATCTGGTGGAGGTGCTAGTGCGTTCATGCAGCGAACGCCCCCGCAAAGCCGTGATCCAAGCCCAAAACCGGAGGACAGCGCCAACGTCGCCAAGGACCTGCGATCTAGCCGTAGGCAGCAAGGACTTCTGCCGGAGTACGGACTTCTTCCCGAGAAGACCACAGCGACCAAGAGGACAAAAGTCATGACCTCGGCAGCAGCTACCATGACAGCCCCTGCGCCAACATCTCCAATCGTGATGCAACAACCCAGGGAGCCGCCGACTTTCCGCGGATCGCCATGTGAAGACCCCGAAAGCTGGCTGGAGGCATAAGACCGGGTCGCTACGTTCAACAAGTGGGACTGCGACGACAAGCTGCGCCATGTTTCCTTCTCGCTTGAAGACGGCGCCAGAACCTGGTTCGAGAATAGGGAGCGTGCAGTAACAACCTGGGACCTGTTCCGAGCCGCATTCCTGGACACCTTCACGAGCGTCGTCCGTAAAGAAAGAGCTGCAGCCTTGTTGGAAAACCGTGTACAGCTCCCGAATGAGAGCATCGGTATGTACACTGAAGAAATGACTCGATTATTCCGGCACGCCGACCCCGCTATGCCAGAAGACAAGAAAGTTCGCTTGCTCATGCGGGGAGTTAGCAGGAGTTATTCGCCGGACTGGTGCGGAATCCACCAACGACCGTCCAAGACTTAATCTCGGAGGCTACGACGATCGAGAAAGCACTGGACATGCGCAACCGGCAATACAATCGCCGTTCGACGCCACAGTACGCCGAAGTCCAAGGACTCTCCCACGACCTACGAGACACCATCAGGGCGATAGTACGCGAAGAGCTGCGGAAGTTGCTACCGTCGTCGCAGCCTCAAGTTGCTTCCATCGCCGATATCGTGCGGGAGGAAATACAGCAATCGTTAGGACTTCCCGAATCACCGCAACCCGAGCCGGAAGCGATGACCTACGCCGCCGTCGCCCGTCGTCAAGGCCCCCCTCCGCGCTCGCGCCAGGGCCCCGTAATGCCGCAGTTCCGTCGTCCACCGCCGCCGCCGCCAGCACGCCCGTCCGTCACCCAGCGCAGTTACCAAAGGAAGACGGACATTTGGCGCGCCCCCGACCACCGCCCGCTCTGCTATCACTGCGGGGAAGCCGGCCATGTCTACCACCGATGCCCATACCGCGAGATGGGCTTACGAGGGTTCGCCATCAACGCGCCGCGTCCAGTGCGGGGTGAACGACCGCACGACATCACCGACTACCTCGCCGGAGCCCAGTGGCAACCCCGACGACCCTCACGCTCGCCGTCACCAGGCCGCTACATCTCGCCGCATCGCCGTCAGTGCACCGGTCCCACCCTGGGCCGATCTTCCAGCCCTTACCCGGGAAACTAAAGGCAGCAACCGATGGAGGTGCGGTTGCTGTACGACGCAATGCCGAAGATCCTCCGCCGCCGACGACGACGATTCGCGAATCATCACGACGAGATATCAGCACGCCGCCTAGCAACAGCCTTGACAGCACTTCGCCGCCGCAAGAAGACCGGCCGACGCGACGTAGCAGCAGCGGAGCAAACCGACGAAGCCGTGATCCGACGCCATGACTTAACCGTAATGCTAGACGACGGTCTACCGACTTAGACGTGCTCATCGATGGTCATAACGTCACCGCTCTCGTCGACACTGGCGCAGACTATTCCGTCTTCAGTGGCGCGTTCGCCGCCAAGTTAAAGAAGGTGAAGACGGCCTGGCAAGGACCCGATATCCGGACAGCGGGAGGCCACCTAATAACGCCGGCTGGAATCTGCACAGCGCGAGTCACAGTAAACAACCGCACTTACCCGGCGAGCTTCGTAATCCTGCAGCACTGCTCCAGGGATGTCATCCTAGGCATGGACTTTCTAAACCAGCACGGTGCAGTCATCGACTTAAGGTCCAAGTCGATAACGCTTTCAACGTATAACGCGATACCACTGGATACAAGCATAAGTTACCATGCCTTGAATGTGCTTGACGAACAAGTCACCGTTCCGCCTCGATCCAGCGTAATGATTTCCGTCGATACCGAAGTGCCTGCAGACATGGAGGGCATCATCGAGGGCGATCATCACTTACTGCTCGACCGTGAAATTTGCGTCGCTAGAGGCATAGCTGAGCTGCGTGCAGGGAAAGCAAGGGTGATGCTCACGAACTTCAGCCCCGAATACAAGCACATTAACAAAGGCACCACGGTCGCCTACATCAACGAAATAGTACAAGCCAGCAGTTCTTTCGCCTTCACGGATTCCAGTGCACCTGCAAGGACGACTATAATACCTGAACCAACTTTCGACGTCAATCAGAACCTTCCCAGGCATAAGAAAGAGCAACTAAAAGCTCTGCTCCTGCAATACAAGGACTGCTTCTCGTCGTCGTCAAAAGTTCGACAAACCCCTGTCGCCAAGCACCGTATCATAACCGACGAAAATATCCGCCCACTCCGTCAGAGCCCGTACCGAGTTTCGGCGCGCGAACGCGAAGCCATAAGGCAACAAGTCGACGAAATGCTACGCGACGACATCATCCAGCCGTCTAAGAGTCTGTGGGCGTCCCCCGTGGTATTAGTGAAGAAGGATGGAACCCTACGTTTCTGCGTCGATTATCGTCGCCTCAACAAGATCACGAAGAAGGACGTATACCCCCTCCCACGGATTGACGACGCCTTGGATCGACTCTACAACGCAAAGTATTTTTCGTCGATGGACCTCAAAACCGGCTACTGGCAAATCGAAGTCGACGAGAGGGACCGGGAGAAGACTGCCTTTATAACACCAGACGGACTGTTCGAGTTCAAGGTCATGCCGTTTGGTCTTTGCTCGGCACCTGCGACTTTCCAACGCGTCATGGATACAGTACTGGCAGGCTTGAAGTGGCAGACTTGCCTCGTCTATTTGGACGATGTCGTTGTGTTTGCCTCAAGCTTCGAAGAACACCTGCGGCGCCTTGAAACATTTGTTCAAGCAATCAAAACCTCCGGACTCACGTTAAAGCCAGAAAAGTGCCGCTTCGCATATGAGGAGCTCTTGTTCTTGGGCCACGTCATCAACAAGTCTGGAGTGCGCCCCGACCCTCAGAAAACTGCAGCCATCTCCAACTTTCCGCCACCAGCCGACAAGAAAGCAGTGCGTAGATTTCTTGGACTGTGCGCCTATTACAGGCGCTTCGTCAATGACTTTTCATGGATCGCCGAGCCACTGACGTACCTCAAGAAGGCCGACGTCGAGTTCAAGTGGGAGACGCCGCAAGTCAAAGCATTTGAAGAACTGAAGCGACGCCTGCAATCGCCGCCAATACTTGCGCATTTCGACGAAAACGCCGATACCGAAGTCCACACCGACGCAAGCAGCGTGGGACTCGGCGCCGTTCTTGTGCAGAAGACTGACGGACTGGAAAGGGTTGTAAGTTATGCTAGCCGGTCGCTATCGAAGGCGGAAGCAAATTATTCCACAACAGAAAAGGAGTGCCTCGCCATCATCTGGGCTACATCAAACTTTCGTCCCTACCTCTATGGCAGGCCCTTTAAAGTTGTGAGCGACCACCACGCCTTGTGTTGGCTAGCTAACTTGAAGGATCCTTCAGGTCGCCTCGCACGATGGAGTCTTAGACTTCAAGCATTCGACATCACCGTCGTTTACAAGTCCGGGCGAAAGCACTCTGACGCCGACTTCTTGTCTCGCGCCCCCGTAGAACCGCCGCCACAAGATGACCAGGGTGACGGCACTTTCTTGGGACCCATCCGTGCCGACGAATTCACCGAACAACAGCGAGCCGACCCCGAACTAAGGAGTCTTGTAGACTACCTGGAAGGCAAGACCGTCATTGTGCCGAAGGTGTTCAGGCGAGGATTGGCGTCGTTTTTCTTGCAAAACGACATTCTCCTTAAGAATAACTTCTCGCCCCTCCGAGCCAACTACCTCCTCGTGGTACCCTCAGCATTGCG
>NC_051158.1:52242761-52386013 GCF_013339745.2 Dermacentor silvarum | reverse complement strand
GAAAGAGCAACTAAAGCTCTGCTCCTGCAATACAAGGACTGCTTCTCGTCGTCGTCAAAAGTTCGACAAACCCCTGTCGCCAAGCACCGTATCATAACCGACGAAAATATCCGCCCACTCCGTCAGAGCCCGTACCGAGTTTCGGCGCGCGAACGCGAAGCCATAAGGCAACAAGTCGACGAAATGCTACGCGACGACATCATCCAGCCGTCTAAGAGTCTGTGGGCGTCCCCCGTGGTATTAGTGAAGAAGGATGGAACCCTACGTTTCTGCGTCGATTATCGTCGCCTCAACAAGATCACGAAGAAGGACGTATACCCCCTCCCACGGATTGACGACGCCTTGGATCGACTCTACAACGCAAAGTATTTTTCGTCGATGGACCTCAAAACCGGCTACTGGCAAATCGAAGTCGACGAGAGGGACCGGGAGAAGACTGCCTTTATAACACCAGACGGACTGTTCGAGTTCAAGGTCATGCCGTTTGGTCTTTGCTCGGCACCTGCGACTTTCCAACGCGTCATGGATACAGTACTGGCAGGCTTGAAGTGGCAGACTTGCCTCGTCTATTTGGACGATGTCGTCGTGTTTGCCTCAAGCTTCGAAGAACACCTGCGGCGCCTTGAAACATTTGTTCAAGCAATCAAAACCTCCGGACTCACGTTAAAGCCAGAAAAGTGCCGCTTCGCATATGAGGAGCTCTTGTTCTTGGGCCACGTCATCAACAAGTCTGGAGTGCGCCCCGACCCTCAGAAAACTGCAGCCATCTCCAACTTTCCGCCACCAGCCGACAAGAAAGCAGTGCGTAGATTTCTTGGACTGTGCGCCTATTACAGGCGCTTCGTCAATGACTTTTCATGGATCGCCGAGCCACTGACGTACCTCAAGAAGGCCGACGTCGAGTTCAAGTGGGAGACGCCGCAAGTCAAAGCATTTGAAGAACTGAAGCGACGCCTGCAATCGCCGCCAATACTTGCGCATTTCGACGAAAACGCCGATACCGAAGTCCACACCGACGCAAGCAGCGTGGGACTCGGCGCCGTTCTTGTGCAGAAGACTGACGGACTGGAAAGGGTTGTAAGTTATGCTAGCCGGTCGCTATCGAAGGCGGAAGCAAATTATTCCACAACAGAAAAGGAGTGCCTCGCCATCATCTGGGCTACATCAAACTTTCGTCCCTACCTCTATGGCAGGCCCTTTAAAGTTGTGAGCGACCACCACGCCTTGTGTTGGCTAGCTAACTTGAAGGATCCTTCAGGTCGCCTCGCACGATGGAGTCTTAGACTTCAAGCATTCGACATCACCGTCGTTTACAAGTCCGGGCGAAAGCACTCTGACGCCGACTTCTTGTCTCGCGCCCCCGTAGAACCGCCGCCACAAGATGACCAGGGTGACGGCACTTTCTTGGGACCCATCCGTGCCGACGAATTCACCGAACAACAGCGAGCCGACCCCGAACTAAGGAGTCTTGTAGACTACCTGGAAGGCAAGACCGTCATTGTGCCGAAGGTGTTCAGGCGAGGATTGGCGTCGTTTTTCTTGCAAAACGACATTCTCCTTAAGAATAACTTCTCGCCCCTCCGAGCCAACTACCTCCTCGTGGTACCCTCAGCATTGCGTCCAGAGGTTCAGCAAGCTCTCCATGACGACCCAACAGCTGGACACCTCGGTTTTTCCCGCACGCTCGCGAGGATACAAGAAAAATACTACTGGCCTCGCCTCTCTGCCGACGTCGCCCATTACGTAAGGACATGCCTAGACTGTCAGCGACGCAAAACACCGCCGACAAGGCCAGCCGGACTTCTATAGCCGATCGAGCCACCTCGCCGACCGTTCCAGCAGATCGGGATGGACTTACTTGGGCCTTTTCGGACGTCTACGTCCGGGAATAAATGGATCGTCGTAGCTACGGACTACCTCACCCGCTACGCCGAAACAAAAGCCTTTCCCAAACGCAGTGCCGCCGAGGTAGCCCGATTCTTCGTTGAGAACATCCTCCTGCGTCACGGTGCCCCAGAAGTCCTCGTCACCGACAGAGGTACGGCCTTCACGGCTGAACTAACTCAAGCCATCCTGCGCTACAGCCAGACAAGCCATCGCCGGACCACCGCCTACCACCCTCAGACGAATGGCCTCACTGAGCGCCTAAATAAGACCATCGCCGACATGCTGGCCATGTACGTCGACGTAGAACACAAGACGTGGGATGTCATCCTTCCGTACGTGACCTTCGCATACAACACGGCCATGCAAGAAACGACGGACATGGCGCCGTTCAACCTGGTCTACGGAAGGAAACCGGCAACGACGCTTGACGCCATGCTACCGGATGTCTCCGACGAAGAAAATCTCGACGTTGCTACCTATTTGCAGCGTGTCGAAGAAGGTCGACAGCTCGCCCGCCTGCGCATCAAGAACCAGCAGAGAACCGACAGCCGACACTACAATCTTCGACGACGCTATGTCGAGTACCAGCCCGGAGACCGTGTTTGGGTCTGGACTCCGATACGCCGACGAGGACTTAGCGAGAAACTCTTACGTCGCTATTTCGGACCGTATAAGATCATCCGACGTATTGGCGCACTGGACTATGAGGTTGTGCCAGACGGTATTTCGCAATCACAGCGGCGCCGCGCACGACCTGAAGTCATCCACGTGGTGCGTCTTAAGCCTTTCTACGCCCGCTGACGAACTTATATATATTTTTTGTAGCTTTGTTAATTTTCTCCCTTTCTGTACGCGTGATTTTCTTTTCGCTTTCGTGTTTGTAGCAAAGGGACGATGCTTTTTAAGGGGAGGGTATTGACACGTATACATGTTTATCTATCACCGGTGGCCGCTTTCCACCGGCTAACAAATGTTAAACGTTATCGCTCGGCGCAGGACGCGCCTGTATCGGAAGTTTCTAGAACGTTATCGATGCTTCTTTCCGTTGCCTATTTTCACTGACGCTTATGTTATCTGATTGTGTGACCGACGCGAATTGTCTAGAACTTTCTGGAAGACACGCGGGCATCAGGGATTAATCTAGAACCTTCGATGACTCAGGTATAAAAGCCGACGCCTTTCGCCGCTGATCAGATTTCGACGACCGCCGACTGTGTTCGCCGCTTTCGTTGTGCTTCGAGTGTAGCTTGCTTTTGTGGGCACAGGTTCGCCCAATAAACAATCAGTTTCGTCATACACAGTTTTACTACTGTTTACTTCAGCGTCACTACTACGTGACAATATTGTAATAGTAACCAAGTTTTTTCTACTTTGCTGCTGGCTGAAATTGTTTGCAGGAGCGTAATCTTGAACATGTTGTCATGTTTAAAATGTTTTACACTTGGTTACATGAATACTAGCTCTGTATTTGGCTGGTTAAGCTCTGCGCCACCAGATGGCTGGGCCACGCATGCCGATCAGGCCGCTCACATACGTCTACAAAGCTCCTTCATTAAAAAATTAAATTATGGGGTTTTACGTGCCAAAACCAGTTCTGATTATGAGGCACGCCGTAGTGGGGGACTCCGGAAATTTGGACCACCTGGGGTTCTTTAACGTGCACCTAAATCTAAGTACACGGGTGTTTTCGCATTTCGCCCCCATCGAAATGAGGCCGCCGTGGCCGGGATTCGATCCCGCGACCTCGTGCTCAGCAGCCCAACACCATAGCCACTGAGCAACCACGGCGGGTAAAGCTCCTTCATCACAGTGATATGGAGGGGCTTTAGTTTACGCCTCTGGCTATCCGTCATAACACCCAGCTCGCCTGTGGTTACCGGAGTACTGGACACGCTCGGCCCTGCGACATAACGCTCGCAACGCACGCTGCTTGATCGCCCTCGCTGGGGATCAACGGCCGGGTGGCGTGTTTCTATTTGCGCCCACGCTTTTCTTTTTTTTTTCATCTCTGTTTGCCAGCGCGCTCGGATGAACCCCGGTGCCGCGGTGCCGGGCGCCGACGCGAAGCGGCGGTCGTTGGGGTGTTGCGGAGCGCAGCGTAGCAACATCCCAAAAAATGTCACAGTTTTGCCTTAAGGGCGAAGCAATGAATGCGATAGCAACACAGGAATGTCATACGAAGTAAGGTGAGCGGCTTTGGTAGCAATATGAATTGTAGTAAACATGAGCTTTAAGTAAGCAGGTGTGCTGCGGCGTAAGTAGACCACACATGAAGAGAGACTGGATGACCACGAGAAGGCGCGTGTGAAACAGTGGTGTTGATGAGAAGCGCTTCCCGTGGGCAGCGCGTGCGAAGGGACACACCGGTGGCGCTGCACTGCCGATCCGGGCAGCATTGCATGTGTAGCGTGCGTTGGAAAATGTGGCCCGACTATTACTAACTGAATGAACAAGCGTGGTGTGAGCGCGTACAAACAAACACGAATAGATCACACTGAATGACTGCAGACAACGACTGTCAAAACGCTGGCAGTAAGCATACGCCGCGGGCGAAGGTACGTGCGTCTATCGCTTCAACGGAAACTGAGCGGCGAATGTACGCGCATAAAGGTCAGAGCCGCGTGGAGATAAGAGACGGTGCGCGCGAGCGACGAGTGACGAGCGCGGTTGTTGGCAGAGAAGTGCGCCCCCCCCCCCCCCCCCCCGCTCCCTCCGGCGCTCGCTTCCCGCTTCCTTGCTTGCGCGTGGGAGATTGAGTGCGTTCGCTCTCCGTGATAGCGCGCGTCCCCGCACGCTTCCGCTCGGGCATACGGCGCGCGGCGAAGATTTTATCTATAGGGAACCTCACGGCGACGGTGACGCCGATGGCAGAAATCCGGTTGAAATGTCCATATAATTGCTATCGCAATAATAAAAAATTACTGCTCCAGTCAGGTAGACTGCTCCCTCCCTGATAGTGAGATTATATTTGGATCATCCCAACAGTGATGCGTTTATTTAGGAATACCATCGATCCCCTAACGGTAGCCACAGTAGTGCCTAGTCACCACCAGCCCCGCGTGTTCACCGTCAACGCCTCCTCCGTTCCAACGGCGGCGGCTAGAAACATGGTACGCGCGTGGGGCGCATGGCGGCGCCAGCGGTCGAGCACTGTGCCCGGGCGCAAATAGAAACATGCGGCCGGGTGTCCTACGGATAGGTTGGAGAGCCTTCGCGCGCTGGCTCCAAGACAACCGGAAATAGGAGACACACGTCACAACATAACGTAGAGCCAGCGAGGGCGGAGCTTAGCCCCGACCACTCGGCGAACGAGTTGAGAAGGAAATGCATGGCTAGGGAGGAGGGTAACTTCTAATCATCCGTAGCTCTCTTAATATGAGACACTTAAATTGTGACGCGAATGTTTTCATGTAGCTGTACCCTACCAGTCTAGGAAATTTGTCAAAACCGTTTTAGGAACCCTTTAATGCTTCCTTTGTTTCTTTGAATTCCTGTATTTTTGTTTTCCCTTGTATGTTGCTTTTGACGTTGCTGTTTATCAAAATCAAGCGCTCGGTTGTTGCCAAAGTACTTCACGCTAGTTACACCCCGTAGCCGTCATTGCGCCTATTTACGCTTGGTAGAGGGTTGCTGCTATTGATAGATTGTTACTTCTTCACGAATGGGGGAAAAATTCAATTTTTCTGTCAATTTTCCAATATTTACTAGTACAAATTCAGTTGTTTCGTTGGAGAAATACATCAGCTATGCCCTCTTTTTCTCATTGCCATAAACGTTACATTCATAATGCAATAAATCAAAATGTCAAGTTAAGGGTACGGGGTGACCGCGGCGATAGGGCCTTGCTACTGCGGAAACCGCTGTTGCCTCAAGCACGCGTGACACTTTCGGGCTGCTTATAGCTGTGGGATATCGAAGATCTACTAGAAAATATGTACTTTTGTGTTAGCTTTGTAGAATTGCTAGCGAGAAGAATGCGTAATTTAGCTCCGTTTTCGGTCGTAAGATATTATGACTCATTTGCGCGCTATACCCACGGCCATCTTGTTAGTTTTATTCGAAATTTAAAGGCTAAGAAACTCAAAGGCGGAGCGAAGGGGCAGGTTCATAGCAGTAAATAAACGTACGAGCTGTTCACAGAACTGCAATTTCCGAACCTGAACTATGGAGATTTCTGATAGAAAGTTGAAACAAAAAGGCTCAGACAACAAATATGCGACTCTTTCTCCAAAGGGATATATAAATGTCAACAGCCACAAACAATCTTTATTAACGTGTTTAACCTAATATAAATTCTTATGGTATCACTGCACTTATTCCCCTTTTGTCACAGGATACCTTAACCAGAACTTTCTGACAAGATTTTTATTGGGATAGCAATTATATGAACACTTCAACCGGATTTCTGCCGTCGGCGTCGCCGTCGCCGTGAGGTTCCGTATAGATTCCAAGGGCGATAAAATCGTCGCCGCACGCCGTATGCGCGAGCGAAAGAGCGCGGGGGACGCGCGCTATCACGGAGGGCGAACTCCCCTGCGCTCTATCACGGAGAGCGAACGCACGGTGGAAAGCAAACGCGACCGTCGCCCGAAAGGCCGTGGGGGTATGGGAGGGAGGGAGGCGCGGCGACGCTGTGCTCCGGCACCAAAGGCGTATCTTGCCACTCAATCTCCCACGCGAAAGCAAGAAACGGGAAGAGGGCGGGGGGGGGGGGGAGGCAGCTTCTCCTCTGCCAACAACTTCTCCTTTGCCCGACGGTGCCGGTCGCCCGCACCATCTCTTATCTCCACATGGCTCTGACCTTTGTATGCGCTGTGCATTCGCCGCTCAGTTTCCGTTGAAGCGATAGACCGCGCGAACCTGCGCTTGCTGCCAGCGTTTTGACAGTCGTTGGCTGCGGTCATTCAGTGTGATCTATTCATGTTTGCTTGTGCGCGCTGACACCAGGATTGTTAATTCAGTTAGTAAGCCAATGTGTCCAAGTTTATGCAGCCGATAAAACTGTTATCCCTACTCCGAATAGCTCTCTACTAATTTGCTATCGCAATCGATGCTTCGCCTTTCTGGCAAAACTGCGACATTTTTTTCATTCACCACCACTTACCGACAAACTCAACCTAATAAGTACGTAGCCTTTCCCGAAACACCTACCCCAAATGCTGTCGATATGAACATGTGTTCACATGTTCATACCGTAGCCGCGTCAGCATGCAGTGCTTAAGCCCAGACCACACGTACGCTTACGGACGCGCGCAAGCTCGCGTCTGCGCGCCCACACTTGCGCAGACGGTGCGGCACGGCTCGTACTTGTCGAAACGCGGCGCGATCTCGGTGAACAGCTCCTCTCTGTTATCGCGTGCCTGGGCTGCCTCGCTTCGGCGCGCCTGGCTACGCAGCGACGGCGCGGTCCATTCAACTCTCAGTTAAGCAGATTTATACCATGATGTGCTGCTTCTTCACTTTTTGTGCTGATCTAACAACTCTCAAAATATAACGATTACGTTTACAGATATCGAAACATTTTGAAACACTGTTAACAACCAAGTACGAAGTGGCGTCTTCCAAGGCGTCAACGAGTGAGGCAAGTGAGCACGCGCTGTCGTGCGTATTTGTGGATGCAAGCCGCCATTCCTCGCTAACGCGACAGGCACAAGGCGAGTAGACGCGAGCTTACGCGCGTCCGCAAGCGTACGTGTGGTCTGGGCTTTATACGTACTGCGGGTGACTGGAATTGCTTTCCCACCAATATTGGTGAAGTCACCCAACCTGCTGGCTTCAAATCCGCCATCGGGGCAATCGTGCCACCCTCCGTGGTTGCTTAGTGGCTATGGTGTTAGGCTGCTAAGCACGCGGTCGCGGGATCAGATCCCGACCGCATTTCAAATGGGGTCTAAATGCGAAAACATCCGCGCACTTAGATTTATGTGCCCGTTAAATAACCCCAGCTGGTCCAAATTATGACGGAGTCCCGCGCTAAGGAGTGGCTCATAATAAAATCATGGTTCTAACAAGTAAGACCACATATTTTAGAATAATTTAAATTGTTTCTAGCAGCGCTAACTTTTAGGAATGCTTCTAGTATTCTACTAATCCTAATGATATATTATTCGCTGTGACAGTACTGACCCCTTATGTAAGGTCCATATTGGGGCCAATAATAAATATAAAATTAAAAAATGATAAAAAAGTGGGAAATTGAGATGCCATCCCGCAATCTGGTTATGAAGGGCGTCATAGTGTGGACCATCACAATGATTTTGACCACCTACGTTTGTTTAATGTGCACTGAATGCATGGTACTCCAGCGTTCTTACATTCCGCCTGCATCGGAACGTGACCACCGCGGCGTCGAGCTCCCCAGCGTAATTCCTTAGCTACTAAGCTGTCACGGCGTTTAACGGCTAAAATCCATGCTAGGCGGCAGTGTTTTTCCTCTTGGCGCCTTGTTCACGCAATGCTAACACAAGCGTGTACCAGAGTCTCGGTCTAAAGATGGGGTGTATAGAAGGTACGCAAAGTCACTTTGGTTGGGAAGCGCGTGAATATGCATATCAGAATTTATGCGTACATTGTACGATGAGCGGAATATAAACTTACTGACACCTGCGTTGTCTCTATATTTTTTCCAGGGACTGCATTTCACCCACTAAGGCTATCGCTCTGCGCCAGACGCGCCTACATGATTTGGAACTTATAACTCGAATGTTATCGTTGATTATACCTGTTGCGTATGTTTTCGCCGAACCTTGTGTAATCAGATCGTATGCGCGCACGAATTCTTTAGTACTACACGCAGATCAGATTTTCGACGATCTCCGAATGAGGTCGCCGCTACGTTGTGTTTGAATTTTTTTTTCTGGGCACAGGCTTGCCCAATAAAGATTTACTTTCGTGATACACAGTTATCGCTCCTGTTTTCTTCACCGCCAATACAACGTGACAATATGTGCACTATATCATCAGTGAGCCCCAGGTTCTTTTCTCTGTCTCTCGACGCTGCGTGTTCTTTCCCACTAGGGTGTTCGAGACGCACCGCCCAAGGCGGTCTCCGCTTGTGAATTCTGCCGCTAGGAATAGCGGTGATAGGTTCGCTGGAGGCTTCCGATGGACTTGTAGCAGATACGGACGAAGCTTGAAGGCACTTTGTGTTTACATCTTATTACAAGATACACACATAGAAATGCAAGTGGAACTGGCACACATAGGACGATCCTACATTGGAAAGAGCCTATGATGTATAGCTCCGCAAGTTGAGTCCGGGAGTGCTATGCAGGATGCGCCGAGTTTGGCGAAACTCGGCATCTTCACGAGCTCTGGCGACGCCCAAAGATGAAAGTACTAAAGGTACCAAGACAAAGTTTGTCCGTCGGCACGCCTGCAGTTTCATTGGTTTATCTGGATTCACTCTGGGTGGCTACAATCCCTTGAGCGTTGCCATATGGGCGGTCGACAAACTGGGGCTCACGTGATCATAATGTCGGTGCATGGTCCTGCCTTCTTTCACTTGTTTGTCGTTCCACCGAGTGTATTACAGGCACAAGCAAGTTATAAAATAAATGCATGTAGCACAATAATATTAATCACATTAACGCGGGTTATAAGCATTTTAAGGTTTACAAGATGTACACTGAATGTGCATTAGACTAATTTGTAGTTCAATACGTTTCGCGTTATAACATGAAGGCATGCTCGCCCTCTTTCAGGGGCGAAGCACCTTAGGGCCGAGCCTTGTCCCTCCCTCGTCGCCCGTCGTCCGTTGCTCTGGTTTGCATGGAGACCGCCAGGGGCGCTCCGGCGCACAAGCGCGTTCGATCCCGATGCGTGCTCTCTTTTTCTGTCGTCCGTAGCTCTGGTTTCCATGGAGTCCGCTAGGGGCGCTGCGGTGCACAAGGGCGTTCGATCCCGATGCGCGCTCTCTTTCTCTCTTCATCCATGGATGATAACGGTCGCTTCTGATAACGGCGCGCCCACTATGGATGAAAAGACGAGAGTGGTGGCTCAACTGCAAGCGGAGTCGAGGGCTCGCAAAGCTGCTGCAGCACGGCGACGCAGACAACAAGCGGACCCGGAGTCTAGGGCGCGGAAAGCTGCAGCAGCACAGCAACGCCGGCATGCGGACCCGAACCTGAGGGCTCGCAAAGCTGCAGCTGTACGGCAACGCCGGCAAGCGGACCCGGAGCTGAGAGCTCGCGAAGCTGGCGCTTGAACAGAGCATCGGCGCCACCAACCTCAGGTAGAGAACGCTTCCGGCGTTTTGCCGCCGCTTCCCACGCTCTCGCCGCCTCTGGGTCCACTTGCCCGCGTCGGGAGATTCACGGTTAACCGAATGATCCCGTGGTGCTTCGCCCACTCATCATCATTCACTTCGTGGATATACGGGATATGAGGCACAAGCATGTTATCAAATAAGTTGTCGCAGTCTCACCTGAAAGGCGAAGCATCAATTGCGATAGCAAATTTGAAGAGAGCTAAACGGAGTAATGATAGCAGCTTGTATAAACTTAGACATGCAGCAGCACCGGCAACACACAGAACTGTTGTCGACGCCGCCGGCGTTTTGCCCGCGTTCGCTCAAAAAGCGTGCGGCGTTGGTGACTGTTGCCGGAGCCTCTGATATAAATAGGCACTTGGTGCCGCAGCTAAACGTCGCCTCCCTTCCCTGCCCCTCCCCCCCCTCACCCACAGCCTTTCGCGCGTCGGAAGAAGGAACGTTTACTCTAGATATATGGTGATTGTAGAGGAGGAAAGAGACGCCTACTTCTGCAGCCCTTAAGGGAGCACAGCGCAGAACGCGCGTTTGTTCTTCGCCGTGCGTTCACTCCCCGTGAAAGCGCGCGTCCCTCGCGCCCTTTCAGTCGCACATACAGCGTTCGGCGGCGCGCGGCGACGATTCCATCTCCATTGACGTCATACGGAACCTCACGGCGACGGCGACGGCAGAAATCTGCTTTTGAGTGTCCATATAATTGCTATCGCAATAATAAGTGTATTTAGTACGATAATATCAGTCACATTAATGTGGGTTATAAGCATTTTAAAATTTACAAGATGTGCACTGAACGTGTATTAGACAAATTTGCCGTTTAATACGTTTCGCGTTATACCACGAGGGGACGCTCGCCCTCCTCTTTCTTCCTCTGGATTTGATTGGCGCGGCTCGGTACGT
The DNA here is from genome assembly GCF_013339745.2 of Dermacentor silvarum. Lineage (NCBI taxonomy): Eukaryota > Metazoa > Arthropoda > Arachnida > Ixodida > Ixodidae > Dermacentor > Dermacentor silvarum. The sequence goes on along the minus strand of NC_051158.1, from coordinate 52,374,960 downwards.
GATCGCGCTGGCATTTCCGAGCACAGATTTGTGTGCGCGTGGATTTCACACTGGGCTTTCAAGAGGTCGCTCGCTGCTCGCGCTAAAGCAAGGCTGTGAGATGAAGTGAGCGTCGACTAGCACAGAAGTGGTTTGCCGCGCGCTTACCGTGTAAGCACTCAGGAATGCCGGAAAGGACTCATACAAGGATCTTGAAATTTTGCTTTACTTTCTTTTACTTTGTGATGCACCTTCATACTGGCTAGCGCCGAGTGATGGCTTCGAACAACCGCAGGAAAGGGTCTTTATACTGGGTAGCCCCGAGCGATCCGTGGCTTTGAACAAACGCAAGAAAGGGTATTTGTGCGCACGTGGCTGTTGACTGCCACCACATCCATCCCAGGTGGGACTCCAGCATCGGTGCATTTACCCTGTACCCGCCACTGCCGATGTGGCGCTTCACTTTCTGACAATTTTATATTTTTTGCGCGTGAACGCCCGTGATAGGGTCGACAAAGTTCACGCTGTGGTTGACCGTCTCCTAATTCAGATTGATGCATAGCGCTGTTAGCATCCACTACATTTGGCATACAGTTGTATGCGGCCAATTCGTCAATATGAATAATGGTCCCCGGTGGAACATTGGCTGCAATAATGGCGCCTAGCGTGGCCGCCTTTCGTCGCTCGACCTTGAAAAATCACAGCACCCCTTCGATTGCGCAGACCATGCCGAAGACCCATGGGCCATCATCTTTAACACCGCCATAATTTTGGCAACTAGGTGGAGCTTTGTCGCCTGTTACTAGGTGGCCTCGATTGTACATTTCCCCGCCGCGAAGAAGGCAGTCGTCAATTTGTGTTTTCTTCCCGGGGCCACTGAATGGAGATCGCACCAGCAGCTTGTCCCTCGCGACCTCACGGGGGTAGCTCCTCCAGTCGGCGATGGCGTGCTCCGATAGAGGAAACAAGTCGCCGGTCATCTACTTCAACAGCCATATGTCTACGCTTTTGCTCACGCAGTACGTGAGCCAAATCATTTGCTGCCTGGAGAGGTGGTTGTTCGGACGGCCGAGGCGGTCCGTGTTGGCGAAATAACTTCCTTCGCCTCTCTGCCCGTGCAGTGCAGCGGTACCGTGTAAAAACTGCTTTCGGCACCTGTTCCACCGAAAGGCAGCCCAGCCTCCATTCTGAGTCTTCCTATATAATGTGACCACTTCGCCTTCGCAGGTTCGTTGGTCCGGGTTGCACCCCAGGTACTCGCAGGTGGCCCAGTACTCCTATGACACCGCTGGACCTGACCTGGGGCTGGGGCGCGGTCGACGAGCAGCGCTTGAAGCCTGCGAGTGCTGAAGCGATCACACGATATTCGAACTTTTCCTCCGCAGCCTAGTCACACCAGTCTGTGCTCGGAAAGCACAATTTGCCCACCACGCTGTCTCCACAGACAAGGGCCTTCACCTAACTCGGCACACAGCCAGCGCTTTGACGTTTTCAAAAGGGAAAAAAATGACGCTGAAACTCTACGTTGGTCATGTAGGTGAAACGGGTCCAGACGGTCATATTGACGCTTGCTGTCGCTGGATGCGATGATACAGGCTGCTGCTGCCGCCGCCATGTTCGCGAGTTAAACTCGAGGGGAGCTTCGTGATGTACGAGTTTGGAACGAATTCGCCTGTCAATCAAAACCTTAGGTGACGCCCCGCGCGAGGCATGCAACTCTTTTGCGCGCTCCCACCACGGTTGGGCCACGCCCAACTTATATTTCGGCAACAGTGACGCGGTGGGGAACTGAGAGGCATCACCAATCTTGACAGCCGAAATAAAACACGGATAACGCACTGTGATCGGTGATTTACTGAGCACCACTATGAAAAAATCGCCGCATATCCACGAAGTGAATGATGATGAGTGGGCGAAGCACCAGGGTATCATTCGGTTAACCGTGAATCCCCCGACGCCAGCAAGCGGACCCAGAGGCGGCTAGAGCGCAGGAAGGGGCGGCAAAACGCCGAAAGCGTTCTCTACCTGAGGTTGGTGGCGCCGACGGTCGGTTCAAGCGCGAGCTTCGCGAGCTCTCAGCTCCGGGTCCGCTTGCCCGCGTTGCCGTTTTGCTGCAGCTTCCCCCGCCCTAGACTCCGGGTCCGCTTGTTGTCTGCGTCGCCGTGCTGCAGCAGCTTTGCGAGCCCTCGACTCCGCTTGCAGTTGAGCCGCCACTTTCGCCTTTTTATCCATAGGAGGCGCGCCGTTATCAGAAGCAACCGTTATCATCCATGGTTGAAGAGAGAAAGAGAGCGCGCGTCGGGAACGAACGCTCTTGTGCACCGCAGCGCCCCTAGCGGACTCCATGCAAACCAGAGCTACGGACGAGAGAGAAAGAGAGCGCGCGTCGGGAACGAACGCCCTTGTGCACCGCAGCGCCCCTAGCGGTCTCCATGCAAACCAGAACTACGGACGACGGGCGAAGAGGGAGGGACAAGGCTTGGCCCTACAGTGCTTCGCCCCTAAATCAAGCGTCGACTTTCGTTGGCTTATGCATATATCTTCTTGGGCTGTGATGGCCCCACAACGCGGTTTATTGCCTGCATTGTGGCCACGCAGTGCACAGCAAATAATTACCGGCACGTCACTGTAGCTGCTGGCAAGGCGTCGATGCGCCGTGGTGGACGACGATGCTGAGCAGTGCGCAGTGTTTTCTAACGACAACGTATCGCAGCTGTCGTTTCAGATGGCTGCTCTGTCATCGGTGCTGTATCGGAGCCATAGTGTCGCAAACATGGTCAGCGCCGAAAAACCCTCGCTTTTCTAGACCCAGTGCGATGGCATTTCTTCATCACATGCACGGTAAACTAAACAGCTGCAACACCTGGCTGCGTTCGAAGTCTAATTTCCTAACTGCACACAAGAGCCCTGACCCGCCAAAATACGAATGCTGCGCTGTCGTTACGATATCCATCTGCGATCGCTGTTAGCTCAGCAGCAGAGACAATCGGCAAGCACATTGGAGTGATCAACACACTCAAATTCTGCGTACGTGCGCACGGAGGCACCTTCACTGGGCAAGAGATGACAAGCGATGAAAAGTGTCGCTTGGCAGCACGCTGTTCATCGCAATGCATCGCGGAGGCTTCGCGCACGCAGATGAACTAGCGTATTTTCACTGTGCTGTGTTACTACGGACCCTAGAATACCGCACAGCCATTTTGCAGCCACTATATGGCTAGAGTGTCGCTTCAGTTGGTAAAGCGGCGGCCTCAATAGCCGCCTCAGTGAAGCACCTGAGGTGAACAGCCATACCGCAGCGCTGTGTTGCCATTCCACTAATATACAGGGAATGGACTGATCATTGTCATGATCAGCGCCTGTCCTGTCTTTGTTCCTTCCTAATGTGCTGTCGCTGTTGGCGCTTCATCTTTTGAAAGCTATGCACCAACTAGCCCCACAACGTGTTTTACTGGAATCATTGTCATGCCTGGCTTAATCAAACATAGCACTGCAGAGCTCCTGCCGACTGCTCACCGTATGGACTCAATCGTGCGTGTGACCCTCTAGAATGTATCCCCTTGTAAGCTTTCGCCTAACTGTCGCCACTCACGGCAAAAAGTGCAAAATTTATTATTTCGCTCGATCTCCGTTTGTCATTCACAAATTTATAGCATTCAAAACGAAAAACCGGTACTTTAAGAAATAAAATGTTCGTTATTTTATTTGTTGTATTTTAAAGTATTCGATTCAGGGAAAGTGCAGGTGCAAGAATGCACCGCATGTGCCCTGTTTGCACTCGACTCAGGATAGAAAGGTAATGCCCGAAAGAGGAGGCACGCCCTTGACGCGCCCGAGAAAGGCGCGACAAGCGGGTCACGGCAAGTGTGCAGATAGACAGCGGGACAGCCACGGTATTGCTAAATTGCGATAATAAGTTGATAAAAATACGCGGCGCTGGCGCGTTTCGTTGCGCAGTCTTCTGTGCTTGAATCGCGGAAGCACTGTGCCACGCAGGGTGCGCTCATGTTGTCATACGCGGCCTTATCTCCACATTTCTTCCTGCCCGCTGTTTTTGCACGTTCCTTGCTATCTCCGTTCACTGACTGCCATCGAGCAAACTAGGGTAAAACTCGTGCGAACGAGAAACTCGGCGCAACGGGACCACGTTTTCTATAGCTCGGTGCCCCGCCCCAAACATTTCGAACTCTATCGCCACCACGTGGTTTGGGTGTGGTCCGGCGGCCCACCAATCCTTTGCGAGGATCGTAGTGTGATTGGTCCGCCGGCTATTCTAGCAATAAGCCTCCTCTACGCCCCCACGGTTTAAAGTGTTTGCTCCCCTCCCTAAAAAGAACCTACAAAAAAATCGCAACAGGGGAGAGGTATACAAGCGAAAAGCAATTTTACACCACGCAAAGGAACAGAGCCCAACACGACGGGCGCAATTAAAAACTACTAATTATTAAACCCCCCGAACTACAGCGGCATGGTGATTGGCATACGGTGTCTACCCGTCCCACTCTCGCATACGGTGTCTACCCGTCCCACGATCTTTGTTAAAACCTATAGCGTAGTAATTGCGGTCAAAAACTTAACAAAAAGCTGTCAACGCGGCACTTTAGGCTCGCGTAGTACATTTACCGTATAAACTCCTGCTCAGAAATGGTTTTCAACGATGGTCAATGGATGGATGGATGGATGAAGAACTTTATTAGTGTCCTTTAGGGCGCGTGCTAGCGCGCAGCGGGCCGCTCACACGTCGGGACAGAAAGGCCGAGCCTCTCCGTCGCGTCGCGGGCCCGTTGGACAGCCCATAACTGTTCTTCGAGGTTGGGGCTGCGTAGAACCGCATCCCAACGTGAATAAGTGTTGCTTTCATCGCCGCGTAACGCGGGACACCGCCAGAGCATGTGAGGTAAGCTCGCTAAGTCATTGCATAGTGCACATCCATTTGTTGTCTGAATTTCGGGGTACATTTTGTGAAGAAGTAGAGGGTTGGGGTATGCCCCCGTCTGTAGAAGCCTTAGTGTTAAAGCCTGAGGTCTATTGAGTTTACAATGCGGGAGGGGGTAGATTCTACGAGCCAAGTAAAAATGCTTAGTAATTTCGTTGTACGAGAGAGGAGAGTCCCGATAGTCAGTACCCCCAACGTCACGCTGCCCGGTACTCGCAGCTACGCGGATGATAATCCCTCGCGCAGCATTGTGTGCCGACTCATTGTGGCTGGGCGGGGCACCCTCGATCTGTCCCATGTGGGCTGGAAACCAGATCACTGTGTGTGGCTTGATCTGCTTGCTTCCTAGTATCCCTAGGGCCAGCTCGGATATGGTTCCTTTGGCAAATGCCCGAACGGCTGATCTCGAGTCACTGTAGATTGATGTCCTCTTGTCGTCCAATAAGGCCATCGCTATTGCAACCTGTTCTGCGGTCTCAGAGGACGTCGTACGAATCGAGGTTGCGTTCGTCACTTTACTTTCATGGTCTACGCTAACCGCAACGAAGGCCTGTCCGTCGGCGTAGCGAGCTGCGTCTACAAAACTGTTCTCCGAAGCCCGTTCACGAGCCTTTTCCAGGAGGGCCTTCGCGCGCGCCCGACGTCTTCCCACGTTGTGTTCCGGATGGACGTTTCGTGGGATCGGTCAATTACCCAATGATGGTCAATTACCCACGGTTTTAGAAAGGGGTTCCCATGATGGTCACAATAGACACGATGCGCGCAGTGCATGACGATTACGGCTTTTACGCGTTCTGTGCCGTCACCGCGATAGTCACCCACCGATGCCAACCAATTATCTCATTGTGCCTTGCTCGTCAAGGAATGACCATCGGTAACCTACCACCAGACCTTCTTTACCCCCTCTTTGCAGCCGTTCCGTGCGGCGTGACCAGCATGAAGGAAAACGCGGATACCAAGCTTTCCGAACAACAATTAAAGAAATAACGCGCTTTTATACAGCAGGCTTACATCATCCACACACAAGTAAAGTTTGTACATTTGTTTGGCATGTATTTTTCTATTGTGGGCGAAACGAAATTACTCGTCAAGAAAGATACGCATGTTACAGAAAGGGTAATCATGACTGCTTAAATATGAATTATTTGATAATATAAACACTTCAATAATCGATGCTTTATTCAAGAGAAACAAAATGGTGCACTCACATTCTACGGAGGTAATTCCGATGCACATGAAAACGAAAATACAAAACGCACGCATTGTTTGTACTTTAAACCTGTGCAACATCAACCTGAAAAGAAAATAATTGATGGCCATGTGTGATTCACTTTACTGGAAAGGTTTCTTATGGTAAAATTTGGCAAACAGGATTTTTATAAGGGTATGTATTTACCTGTAGCTGTAAATATACATATGTGTGTTAAACGTGACCGTAGAAAGCCCTTCATTGTCTGTTGGTATATATATATATATATATATATATATATATATATATATATATATATATATGGTAGGGACTCATAGGAAGCAACGGGTCTCTCTCTCGTAAACATCGTAACCCTGGCGTTCGTCCTGTTGCCGTCTGCGACAAAAGTGCGACATGTGCCCACGAATACCGCAATAATAACAAATGGGGCGAGGCGTAGGCCGGGTAGGGTAAAATGCTGTGGCAGGTGCACGAAGTGCCAGTGTCGCCAGATGGTTGGGAGGAGCAGGAGCAGGAGGCGTTGTCTGAACGAACGCTGGTTGCATAGCCGCAACCTGAGCATACGAGGCCGACGGCGAAGGAGGGGCACAGCCCACAGTGCAGGTCATGGAGCACAGTTCGTCTTTGATGATGTCACGCAGACCAGGAACCGAAGGTTGCGGCTGAAGAACGGGAGGACTGAGCAGGCCATACACTTGGAGCTCTTAGCGTATGAGAGTCCGAATCAGGACACGCAGGTCCGTATGCGAGGAAGGAGGCGTGTCACAGGCGACAGGTTGTAAACGGATGGCCTGCAGGGCGTCCAGATGCTGGCAAGTCGCGATAACATCGTTAACGGTATTGGGATTCTTGATGGCCAGTGCGTTGAACGCGACGTGGGCAATGTCCTTGAGGAGATGACGAACACGATCAGATTGAGTCATGGCCACGTCAACACAGCGACAAAGGGCGAGGACGTCCTCGATATAAGAGGTGTAGTTTCCCCGGGAAGTTGCATGCGTGCATAAAGCTTTTTCTTGGTGACCTCAGAGCGGACGTTTGGGGCGCCGAAAATTTGCCGAAGCTGGCGCCTAGTCAGGCAAGGAGCTTTCATGGTTAAGAAACCAAGTCCTAGCAACGTCAGTGAGGTAGAATGCGACGCTCCGAAGCTTGGGAAAATCATCCCACTGGTTACACTCACTGACTCGGTAATTAGTGTCCAGCCAGTCGTCAACGTCTTCTCTAGGAAGGCCAGCGAACATGGTGGGATTGCGCCGCTGCGTGCTGACGGTCCATGAAGGAACGGCCGGTGGGGCAGAGACGGTAACGCTTAGGGCTCCGGGTGGATCTTCTTGGGGCATGGTGGCGGAAAGGCGGAGCAAGCGGCGACCTGAACGAAGCTCCAGGCAAACTCCAAATGGTAGAGGACCAAGGGATCGAGAGCCACCTCCACCACTTGCGAGACGGCTGTTCAACCTCGACGGTTTATTATACAGGCCGTGCACTGAAGAGAATGACGCTCGCCATGATGATGAATATATACAGATGAAGAAGATGAAGGGGTAATATAATGCTCACAATATATATTTTAATGAAATGGAAGAGCAATATCGGTCACATGGGACAAAAGGGGAAAAGAAGAGCAATGGAATAAAACAGCCGGCCCAGTGAACGGGTGCTAGCTGCGTCTCTGTCTCCTTGATTAATTTGGAATGGCACAACCTACTACTACTGAGACTTTGGAAGACCTGGCCCCAAGCATCGCAAGCGGATGGACACTACCGGGACCGCATTCGCCACCGTAAGTATTCGCCACATAATCCGGGGGCGGCGTCCAGGCCTCCTCAGTTGCTCTCGCGGTCGATGATGCTAGTGAGTTCGCCACTGTCTAAAAAAGACTTCACCGAATGACCAACGTGTTTGCTTCAGTCATCTGGCAAAGCGCGCTATCACTGCAAGCGCGGACTACTCTTCCTGATTTCTATGGTTTCCAAGAGGACCCCGTAGCCTGGGTGTGTACCATCGAGTCTTTTGCTATTCGTTACGCGTGGACAGACGGCGTTTAGAGGTTCATGGCAGAAGGTCGTCTCTGAGGTGCCAGGCTTGGAATTTGTTTGAAGGACGAGCCTATCCAACTTGGTCCAGCTGGACCGCGGCGCTGCTCTCTACTTTCGAGAACTTTCCAAGCGTCTATGTCACTCACTTTATGCAGATGCGGACAGGCCAGCAAGCTCCAGATGAAGACATAGCCGAGTACATTTATAACAAGCTGTGGCTCCTTGGCACCTGCAACCTTACCTGGGCTTCCCCAGTGGCCAATCACTACGTCATAGATGACATCCACGACCCCACGCATGCTGTCGTCCTGTCCGTGTATGCGTTAGAAACAGCGCCTGACGCTTTCGTCCACAAAGCTTCAGTGCTACAGGACACAGGTAGACGGCGTCGGGCTGCCACCACACAGCCGTGTGCTACTTCTCCAGCTCCCGTGCTGCACTATGGCAGCCCCTCCGTTGGGGACGCTATGCACTGCGCTAGCAACGGGTTGCAAGACACAAGACAGCAAATGCGATACCGGAGCAGCACAAGGCTGTTGGTGCCAATTCGGGTCGACGGTATTGGAGTGCTGACGGCGCTTGTAGACAGGGGCGCTGAGCGTTCAGCGCTGCTTCGGCGGCACGCGCCTCCCACTCTCCATCCGTGAACTCAGGCACCCTTGCGATGTCTAGGGAGAAGGGTATAGCCAGCAGGCACCATTGACCAGCGGCTACACACAACTGCTGGTAAAACCACCCGTCTTCGACGACTTGCCTGCCGACATCATTCTTGGCGAGGACTGCATCCTTTCTAACGACGTCCAACTGAACATTGAGGGCGGTAAAGTTATGCTGCGTTCCACGGCCTCCTGCACGCCACCGACTGAGTCACAGAGAGGTGAGCCTTCCGGCAGGAAAACCTTTTCTAGCGTTCTCGAGCAACATCGCGTCCTGGTTGCCGACAACAGTGCACAACTTCCTGGTACTGACTTGCTTGAGCACCGCATTCCGACAGACAGTCACCTACCTATATGCGTACCAATGCGACGGTATACGGAACGCGAACGGTCTGTCATTGCCGAACAAGTAAGTGAGATGCTGGCTGCTGGCGTGATTAGACCGTCGTGTAGTCCTTGGGTCGCACCTGTTGTTCTTGTTCGCAGGAAAAACGGCATTTTGCGGTTCTTTGTTGGTGATAGAGAGCTCAACAAGCATACTATAAAGGACTCCTACCCACTGCCCCGCATCGGCGATGCCATTGATACAGTACGGAACGCAAGATTATTTTCGTCATTAGACCTGCGGGCTGGGTACGGGAAATAAATGTCGCTGAAGAAGACCAATTTAAAACCCTGGTAGGTACACCATCAGGCCTTTACGAGTTCAACCGTATACACTTCGGCTTACGGACAGCTCCCAGCACGTTCCAGCGCGCTATGAACACCGTGCTGGGTCCGCTTAAGGATCACGGCTGTGTTCTGTACCTAGATGATATCTTAGTAGTGGGCACATCAGAAGAAGAACATCTTCGGAACCTAGACGAAGTTCTTGAGAGGCTCTACAACACCGGAGTCCGACTAAGCCGTGTGAAATGCCAATTTGGACTTATGGCCATCTGGGTTACTCCATCTATGAGAAAGGCGTACAGCCTCTGCCTGAAAGGATATCAACTGTTACGAACTTCCCCACTCCGACGTGCATTAGGCAGCTGCAGTCGTTTTTGGGAATCGCGTCTTATCTGCGAAAGTTCGTTGTCAACTTCGCTTCGACAGCTGCTCTCCTTACTGACCTGCTCAAGAAAGATAAGCAGTGTAAATGGGGCCAATAACAGGAATGTGCGTTCCAATCGCTCAAACATCAGCTGTCCGACTGCCCTTTACTGAGCCACTTCAATGAAGACTGGACCATAGAAGTGCACAAAGACGCTAGCCAGGTTGGACTCGGAGCAGTACTTGTGCTGCGCGACCCAGGTGGTGCTGAGCATGTTGTCGCCTATGCCTGCCGAAAATTTTCATATGTTGAAAGTCACTACCACACCAACGAGCTCGAATGCCTAGCCGTTGTGCGGAGCGTTTACGGGAAATTTAGGCACTGTCCGCTTGGTCGGCATTTCACGGTAGTAACAGATAATGCAGCAATTTCATGGATGCACTCAAAGCAAGACCTGAAGCAGAGATTCGCACGCTGGATAATACGACTACAGGAGTATGACTACAGCGTCCGACGTCACGCTGGCACTCTAAACCAAGTGGCTGACGCATTGCCACGAAATCCTAGTGGGGACGACTCGTCTAGAATGAAGGAAGCCTGGATATTATTTTCACAGAAAGACATTGCCGAGTCCCAAGGCCAAGGCACTGACGTGGCCGCTATCCTAGCTTCACTTACGGACGCACAGAACAGCAACAAATTTGGTGTGCGTGTCGCAACTCTCTATCGTCGCCTATAGACGAATAAGTGGCAAGATGAAGAACACCTTCTAGTCTACCCTGCTTCGTTGCGGCCTGGTATTCTTCACGCCATCCACGACACACCTGAAGGCGGACACATAGGTCAGCGAGCGACACTGAAAAAAGGACAAGAGCGCTTCTGGTGGCCCAAAATGGGTAAGAGTGTTCGTGATTACGTCGTTAGCTGCGAAATATGCCAACGACACAAGTGGCTTCCAGGGTGCAAGCTGGGCTACTCACACCCATTCCACCTACTGCTACCATATTTCATACAGTTGGCATCGACCATGTTGGCCCCCTACCAACGACAGCGGCTGGCAATCGCTACATCCTCATTGCTGTTGTCCATCTATCCAAATTTGTGGAGGTGGAGCCGTGCCTTCTCTGGCACCCAGCTACGTGACAAGATTTTTGAGAGACCGATTTGAACTCAGGCATGGTCTTCCGACCAAACTAATATCTGATCGGGCACCCACCTTCCGCAGCTCCGAACTCCGTGCCTACCTACGCCATGCAAGAGTTGAGCACCTCTATGCCTCAGCGTACCATCTGCAAGCAAACGGCCTGACGGAGAGAGCTAATCAGACAATTCAAGCACGTTTGGCTCCCTACTGCAGAATTAGTAAGCCGGCAGAAGCAGACTGGCAGGAACATCTCCAGGCTGCTGCTTAATCAATGAACACTTCACTACAGAACTCAGCTGGGACATTGCCGTACGAAATAACCTATGGCCTGTTACCCCGACTTAACGCGCTCAATTTGGATACCCCGATCAGATTTGGGCGCCCCATCCCGCGACAGACATTACGCCGCAATATTAGGGAAGAAGCTCGCAAGAGTGCCGCGAGAGCCCAAGACGTACAAAGGCGTCATTACGACTGTCGACATCATTGCGCGCCGCAGTACCAGATAGGAGATGAGGTACGGGTCCAACGAGTAAGTCGGCCACCGGGAAAGAAGCTATGCGCGAAATTTGAGGGTCCCTTTGTGATCACAGAATGCCAGGGAAGAACACTTCGCGTGTTCGCACTGTGGCTCAACAGGGAACCTTGGACAGGAGAAGAAAACAATTTTGCCGTCCACGTGGCTCGTCTCAAGAAGAAGGTCCACCGACAAATCTGATGTGGTTGTGCGCTGAGTTTCAAAAATGCAGTGTGGCCGAGTGTGATAAAGCGGAAGCACAAGCTCGGTAACACGGGACAAAAAGGGAAAAGAAGAGAAAGTGAATAAAATAGCCAGCCCAGTGAACGGTTGCTGCGTCTCTGTCTCCTTGATTCCTCCACAATATATATATATATATATATATATATATATATATAGGAAAATCAGAAGCACAACTTCGCGGTCATCTTAGGTTTATTATTTATCCAACCGTTTCGGTCGGTGGGCCGACCTTTTTCAAGGGTCGGTCCACCGACCGAAACTGTTGGGTAAATAATAAACCTAAGATAACCGCGAAGTTGTGCTTCTGATTTTCCTAAATACGCTTGGCCCATTGAAAAATCCAGTTACTACTATATATATATATATATATATATATATATATATATATATGCGTGTGTGTATGTATAGGAGGAGAGAAAGAAAGGGAATGTGTTAAAAGACACATCATAACGTAGTGTTGTAATAAATGATGCTTAGAATATGGCGGATATCTCGCTTCCAGCGACAGCAGTATGGCAAAAGTAGCTGCATTGGTTTCGCCTTCGCTCTTGATTAAAAAGGCAAGTAACAGTTTAACTGGTCTTGATTGATCTTTATGCCAAAAGATTTTAAAAATAATTATTGGTGCGCACGCTTTTAAATGTGCAAGAAACTCACTGCTTAGCAATGGGTTGAAGCACAGGCGCTGGACTGTTAAGTGTGGGTTGTCAGGTGTAATATTCTTACATAATCAAAGTGCACAAAAAAGATTTGAACGAGAACAAATAGCACTCAGTGTTCTGAAACGTAACCTGGAAGCCATGATGTTAAACATTTTACAGACACGTAGTTTTCATACAGTTTTTGAACATTCCCGGCCATAGCGGCCGCATTCCTATGGGGCCGAAATGCAAAAACGCCTGTGGAAACGGATGCAAAATGCAAAAACGGATTTAGGTGCACGTTAAAGAACCTCAGGTGGTAAAAATTGTTCCGGAGTGCATAACTACGGCATGCCTTATAATCATATCATGGTTTCGGCATGTAAAACCCAATAATTTATTTCATTTTTCAACATTTCCCAACCCGAAGACAACTTCGATAGATGAATTCAGTCAGTTCAATGTATGTCTTTTTAAGACTCACACCATCTCATAGAAGCTTAGGGTTAGTATGTTTCATGCCTCCAGATACCATGAACTCTGAGCGCTGAACAGGCATTTTCTCAGCGTCTAGGAGTCTACGGAGGAGAGAACACGTTTAAACAATGCATAATATGAAGTATCGTGTGCAAAGTTACTCTTTCAAAGGTAAACCCCAGAAATATACCGCAGTAAACATCTTGCGCTCGGAATACAGCAACTCACGGGAAAAGGCGCTCTATAATATTCCCGCCACAGTTTCTTATAAAAGCTTGCTTGCAGATTTTCTTCTTGTAACGCCAAAAAAGAAACAAAAAAACACAGGGACGTAGAAGAAAGGAAACACACACTTCTTCTACCTCAGTGTGTTTTTTGTGCTACAAGAAGAAAATCTGCAAACATGTTACACCAACAAGCCCAGATGTCTACAATGAAGGACTTTATAAAAGCTTATACTATTACATCAAAAGTGCGCCTTCTTTTCGCGCTCAGCGTTGCCGGCTTGTCAACAATTAAAGTGAAAAGCGGGTGAAACAGCGGATATTGCATTATAGTCAACTTTCGGGGCATTAAATCATTTCATAAGCTGGAATTGTAAGGGCGGTGTAAATGTGGGAAGAGCCTGCCACGGCAGGTTCCCAGATGCAGCTGCCTGAGTTGCTTGAAAGCCCTATACGGAGACGGCATTCTTCTAAAACACGTGTGAATGCTGCGGGGATATATTACGGCTACATTGCTTTGCAGTTTTTTGGACAGGACACCACCGCTTTGATAGTTAGTCTATCAAATTGGCTGGTGCAAAGATAATGTATCATTTGGAATAAAAGCCACGAGAACATTCTGGAATGGTAATTACCCTTAGACACGAGAAAAATAGGGCTGTTTGTAAGCAGTCGATAATAATCGGCTCTGCGAAGAAGACATAAGCGCAAGCATGCACGAAGTATTTCTACAATATTATTTACTTGCAAATAACCTAGGACTTGGAACAAGTGTGACATAGAACAAGAGTTCCTTTTTACTTGATTTTTATTTAGCGATTTTTCAGGTATTCATAAGGCCGCGCGGTCTTACACACATCAAAATATATATTGTGTCATCAACAACAAAAATATATACAGTCGAACCCGGATATATTGAATCTGAAGGGGGTCGCAAAAAAGTTCGATATAAAGGTACTTCAATAAATAAAATAAAACATTTATATAAAAATTTTTAAGGGGATTTTACTGCTGTTCGTTATACACAATAATTCGTTATACGTTGGTTTGATATATCCGGGCTCGAATGTATGAGCATGCACATATCAATACAAACTTTCTTTAACAGCAGACTTGAAGGATGCAGGTACAATGGGGGAGGCAACGAAGGTAGGTTGGCGATTTCAATTAACCCGAGCCATTCGGACAAATTATTCATAGTATCGTTTGGTGTGGCAATTTGGCGCGCCAACTTTGAGGTGATTGTGAATGCGCGATGATAGGAAATGAGGAGCCGGAAAAAGAAAATGTTTTAATTTTCCATTTAGGCAATACATTTTGTAAAATAAACGCAGTGGGGATCAGTGGCGTAGTGCAGAAAGATCCGCTAGGTCTCGCGTATATTTTTTTCGATACGCTCGATAGTCGTGAATAATTAGGAAAAACGAAGTGTACAAAGCGATCCTGAGGCGGTTCATGCGAAGTGCTTCGGGGATTATTTGCGGGGTCCCAGAGAAACGAGGCATCTTCTACTTTGGATTGGACTAGGGACACAGTTTCAAGGATACAAAGCCGAGGCAACTGTTGCTGCGAAGAAAGCCAAACTTGCGACTGGCATTGATTTTAATGTGCTCGACATGCATATTCAAGGAAATATTATTAGTGATGCGGACGCCTAGGTATTTCTACGAAGTCACCGGAGTTAGAATGGAATCAATAAGTTTGTAAGAAGGGCTCTTACAATCTATGCCAGAGCCTATTATCCTCATTGGTTTACATTTGTTTGTATTCAGTGTCGTTATCCTAGTGTCACAAAAACGATAAGTACGATAAAACGATAAAAACGATACTAAAAGGCAGATATTACGTGCTCAAGAAATTGAAATGCATATATGACCAATTTGCTAATTATCACGAGTTACCTTTCATTACTTTTAGGTCCGTTATGCTATTTAATATTTGTAGCCGGTAGCTTGCAAGGCCTCTTGACTTCGAATGAATTTTGAAGATAACAGCAATACGAATATGAAAACAATTAATTTGTTTAACTTTATTTTATGCACAACGTCAATTCATTAAAGGAGACGTCTCCTGGGCTTGTATAAGGGTGTAATACGCGCTCGGCGTGATTATGGCGCCATAGTATATCATTCTGCAATACACAATACCATACAAATCCCGAACACAGCCCACAATCCCGATATTCGTAAGGTACCGCTCGAAATTCTCTATGACGAGGCAACGGAATGGTAACTACACCTTCATAGATGCTATCTAAGTTTGTCGCGATTCCTGAAGAGAAAATTACATGCTTCACACGCATGTCCTTTAACTATTACTTACGTGTTCATCGCCAAGTTTTATCGCAAGCGTATCAGGGCTCCTTTGCCTGTCCCCGCGGAAGCATTCGCGTAAGAAATTGGCCTCCCAATCCGAGGAATTGTCCTAGTGAGTCATAGTCGCCTTCCACCGCCTAAAGAATGGCCGATAATTAGGTGCGACATTTCGTTTTTTAAAAATTATCAAAATGTGAACCTCAGACGTATATACATTAGCATTTCCTTGAACTTCATTACAAATACTCTTGGAGATAAATTTATACAGATGCTTCTAAGCTCTCCGAGCAATATTTCCGACATCTGGCGCCTTAAATCTGCAGACAATTATTTTGAATTGAAAGCATACGTGACACTATCGGCTGTCAAATATCTAAAGTTCACAAAACTCAATAAAACCTAATGCGTTGCGCTGCTACTCCTAAAACCAGAAACCAGCGGTGCTGTGGAAAGCCTAGGAAGGTAGTGGCAAACCACACACTTAGTTTGCTGGCCCTCAGGATTTCTTCGCGATGTTCTGCGTAGAATCGCGAGGAATTCAACCGGGCACGTTCACAAGCGTCCGGATCTTCATTTCTGCGCCTACGTGAACTTTAGGCTTCCCTGAATCTAAACTCGCGATGTTGTCTTCTGCGACGCTTGGTTTCAGCTTCCCTAGCTCTCGCTTCAGTCTTTCGGAACCAACTATACTCCATCTCACAAGTGTTGTCATCACTGCCGAAGGTACGAGACGTACATAGGCAACATCCTTGCGCAGCGAAATATAGTTCCGGGAGTAACTGGCTGGTTTTTGACTACACTAGAGAGTTTTATTTTTACTCGCTACAAAAAAAAACAACAACAAAACGGTACAGCTATACGTGACATGTTAGGACCATTGCGTATGCACGTCGTATACTGAGAATTACTGTGGTAGTTACTGCCGGTAACCGGAATAGCCACCCTAAGCGTGATCAGTTATAGAAACATGGCAGCACCCATACAGCGCCGACCACCCGCTTCGACCCGAATTCGCGCTTTTCCTAGCTCTCCGCCTTGTGAGCAAGAACCAAGGGGCAAGATTCGTCATCGCTAAGTCTCATCTCAAGCTGAGGTCATATCATTAGGTATGTTTTGCCGCAATTATTGAGATCGGCTGTTACAGCATTACGGCCGGCTTACACAGCTCCGCAATTAAAAATATTGTATTCACGCAGTCACTCATGGCAGTTCGAGCTTTAATGAGTTGGCGAAGACCTAGAACGCTGCTTTAATGAGCTTGAAATTTTCCTATCTTCCACTTCTATGGCCAGTCAAATCCCTATCCTATGCGATCCGGCCACAGAGGTTTAACCCATAAAGGACTGGTTTCTTTTTGTTCGTGTTTTTTCGCAAGAAATATCATTTTGTATCGTGTCCGTGTCTAAGTAAATCACATAAAAGCTTTCATTATGAACCTGCACTTTGTTTACAAAATATGGCCAGTGACGCTGCGCCCCTAGGTTACATCAAAAAGCACGAAGTGCCAAATTTTGTTTCAGGCCTTGTTACGTCGAAACAAAAATAACTGAGGACTTGTGGGACACCTAATTAGTATGGTATTGTTCGAAGCATAGCATGCACATGCCGATGTCACATTTATTTCACTGTCTTCGCACCATGCTGCTGCAGTTGTCCCCAGCGCAGCAACACACGTGCGCCTTTTGCCGTTAGGTACGGCTCCAACAAAATGGGCCACTTTCTCATATCGTGCACTACAATAAGCAACGTCAAGAGGCGTTCGGCTTATTCGGATCAGGTCATTTCTGCTTTCTGCTCAGGTCCTTTCAACAGGCTTTCGGATCAGGTCCTTTCGGCTTGTTGTACCATTTTCTGAGGTAGCTTTGGGCTATTTGCCCCCGGAATTCAAGCTGACTGATGTTGGACCCTGTGCTGCGAATGAGCGCCAAACCGTCGCTTATGGCCACATCCCAAAGCGAGGATTTTGTGAGGATTGGCCACCACCACTGCTTGCCACGAATTGCATTCCGGTAAGCCCCTATGTTTGCATCCATCTGGTCTGTGCTTCCCATAAAGCAGTTATATAGGGCAACAGCATCTGGGCGAAGCACTTTGACCTTATTCTGAACACGGGAATACCTGCCTGCAGTTGACATGGGCTGTACACGGTGTATGGAGCTTAAAATTGTTACAACAGTGTTGTCCATCCAGCTGAAATGAATTCTGAGCACGGGAATACCTGTCTGCAGATGACATGGGCTGTACAAGGTGTATGGTGCTTGCACATGTTACAACAGTGTTGCCCATCCAGCGGAGAAGGATTATCCCATCGTTGGAAAGCGCGTGCGCTTCGTACCCACGGGGCTGGCAGTGAACAATATAGGGAGCCCAAAGGCCCAGCGTGACCATATGGCAACACGTACAATAACACGCTCATACACAAAATAAACGAACGTTAATCTCTCACAAATTATAACTGGAAGTCACGTATAGCATGAAGTCTAGAGAGACATGTGTATCATGCTATTGCTGAAATGAATACTGAAATATAAATACATGTACCCGCGCGAACGTTGCATCTCGACATGCCCAACTTCAAACCAGTATTTCCCGCCTTCTCAAGCAGCTCCCAAATAAACAGAGACAATTTCTGTCACCTGGTGTCTGTAAGCTGTATCCTAAGCTCTCGAAAGGCACGTTGGGCCAAGTTGGGCGTGTTTTTTTTTTTTTTTTTTTGAACCTATACAAATTGAAAGGCGTCGTGCACATTTGCGGGACCAAATGGTCACGGAAAAATTTACCGATCTCGGTTACAGAGCTTAAGCCTTCATGACTCCATAAGTTGAGAAAGTATTGGCAAATGCAGCGGTATGATAAAGTACGAAATAAACTAAACGTGATCAAATCAAAATTAAGGAGCTGGTTGTCCTAGAAAAGCAAAAGCAACCCCAAAGTATGCATTTAAATAGAAATTTGACAGAGACACTTAGATTACTTACGTGTGGGAATGGGAACGCTATGAAGTTCCTTTGGTGAAATGTTTTTCCGTGCGTTTCTCCAGCGCGCCAAGCGTCTCAACGCACTCGCTCGCCCACTAGCAGTTGATACCTCTGAAGTACCGCTCAGCGGCGTTCAAGTGGACATTAATACTTATTATTTAATACATTCATTTTTTACGTACATGATGTGGCAATACCTCATAACGATTAGCTGAATCGTCCCGTGCCTAATGAAGCACGCACTGGACCACACGCTTGCTCACCCAGATGGCTGCGACGTGACGTACGCAATGATGCACGCACTAATCACACTTTTAGTCAAACAGAGCCGTAGAGCCGACGTAGCGGCGGGGAAGCGAGCTCGTTTCGAACCCCGGAGGCCCGTGTTCGATTACCACCCAGACCGAAATTTACCAATTTTTTTCTTCAAAGGCAATAATGTACGTTGTTTCTAGGAACCTCACTGAGAATTTCACGTCAATCCCAGTATTCTTGACGTGCTTTTACATTTTGCCGTCGGCTATTTTTCTACGACCATACGGTCACGTACGCCGTCGTCTACAATGGCGAATGAACCTGCAGCTTGTACTGAATGTCGGGATCGACTTTAAAGATCTACCATAATAGAAGTATAGAGAGAAGGTATTTTTCCGGTGCTTAAACAAGACCATGTTTCTGTTCACCCAGACATTTTTCGCAGCAATGAACCAAGTTCTATGTTAAAGCCTTCTTGAACATTCAGTCGAAGTAGCCACACTAAATGTGATTCGTAAAATGTATTTGTAGCGCAATCTGACCTTGCAGGATGTAGCTGCTATAAAGGTATGATAACCTCCGCCTCCCTTCTATTTCATTAAGAGATCTTAGGATGTGGTATAACTTTTTCACGGAACATTTCAATGCTGTGATTATTCTAATTGTTGTTCACTATAAACAGCTACCATTTATCGCCTGAGCATGAATATGTTTTACTTATGACCGGATGTTTCGACGAAAACTTTGTTTGATACCTAAAATCGAACAGGCTGGAACAAAAATGCCACCGCTATAAGGCGAACGACGTATGTTTGCTGCAGTGGGCAGAAGGACCACTAGGGTACTGAAATGACGTAGGTAATATGCGAGTTACACTGATTCCGCATTAGAAAATTCACATGCTTAACTTATGTTACAACCAGAGGAGGGGAAGAGTTATGAGGTATAATTTGGAATCGTACTTTCTCCCGACTTGTAGTAGGCCCGTTTTGTAGAGGGTGATTGGCCCCTAGGGAAAATATAGCACATGCATTGGTGGAGCGTGAGACAAACCTGCTCCACTCTAGCTCTGCGCACTCGTAGATTCTTGGTGCTCCTTCGCTTGCCTTCATACGCTGCATTTACGATCCCTCTGGATACGAATACGTTCCACCTTTGTCAAAGGGGTTGGATATCCCTCTATTTTGTCACGCCAGTCTCTTCCTACTGTTCTGTACCATAAGCTTCGAAGGCAGAGGGGCAGTAGCGCAGGAAGTGTGAACGCGTGTGGCAGATACGCAGCGGCACGTACCGAGACACCCAAGTTGGAGTCAAAGGGATTCATCGAAGAGCCCTTTGCCTACCCAGCGCACTAGCTTGGCTTGCCAAGAGGTTTATCGAAGATCGTCACATATTTTGTAGCCCATAACCTGTGACCCAAGTTGGCCTCTAAGACGTTTGTAGCGCCCACCGACGCTGCTAAGCGCGAACGCTAAGGTCAGCGTTCTCGGCCGGCGCCTTGGGGCCGGCTGCGACTGACTAGAAAAATAAAGTTGGGCGGCGCGTGCCAGCGGCGCAAGCGCGGCACGCGCCAGTTGGTTCTGAAAGCCTGCTGAGCTGGTCCTCTTGTTCTGGCGCTCCGCTGCGACCCCTCGGTTCTCGACTGTGGTGACTCCGGCCTAAGAGATGACCGACCCCAGCAACCTCCCGCCCTCAGGCAACCTCCCGCCTGACGCTACCTCGCGCCCACGGGACGTCGCAGCTCTACAGCTCCACCTGCCCACGTTCTGCCGCAAGAACCCGCAGGTTTGGTTCGCCCAGGTCGAAGCCATCTTCGATCTGCAACACATCACCTCGGAGATTTTGCGGTTTCGCCACTCACTTTGCAACCTGTCTCCTGAGGTAGCTCAAGAAGTGGCAGACGTTATCGCTGCACCTTTGAGTGATGCCCCGTACCAGCAACTGAAGCAGAGTATTTTAGAACGCACCACGGCGTCCGAGAGCGCGCGCCTCCAGCACCTGCTCACATCCGAGGACCTTGGAGATCGCCGCCCTTCCCAGCTGCTCAACAGCATCCGACAGCTCCTGGGCACAAGCAAGGTCGACCCGAACGGTGCGCTGTTGAGGGAGCTCTTCTTGCAGCGCTTACCACAGTCCACCCGCCTTGACTTGGCTGCTACAGAGGACTTGACCCTCGACCGCCTCGCCCAGCTCGCTGATCGAGTCCACGACGCGACTTCTCCTTCAGTCGCCGCCCTCTCTTCAACGCCACAGTCCTCACTCATAGCCCGCTTAGAGTCTCGGATCGACCAGCTCGCCGTTTCCATCGACGCCCTTCGGACGTCCTCCCATGACCAGCGCGGCTCTACCTCATGTCCCAGCCGCCGTCCCTCTTCCCCGACCAGTCGCCGCTCGCGCAGTCCTAGACGCTCGCCTATCTGCTGGTACCATCGCACGTTCCAGCACCGCGCCCGTCGGTGCAAGACCCCATGCGAATGGTCGGGAAACGCACCGCGAGATCACTGACGGCGGCATGTGACCTCGCCTTACAACCCGGCCGCCTTTTCATAGTCATGGATCGCATTTCCGGCCTGCGGTTCCTTGTAGACACGGGTGCCGAGGTCAGTGTACTGCCGTCCTCCAAGCGTGACCGCGCTCATAAGTCACCTGGACCTACACTCCGCGCGGCCAACTCTACTTCCATCGCCACGTATGGTCTGCGGTCCCTCACTCTCGACCTAGGCCTGCGGCGCACATTCCGGTGGGTCTTCATCGTAGCCGACGTCCATCAGCCTATCCTCGGTTCCGACTTCCTGACTCATTTCGACCTTGACGTCAGCATGCGCCGCCATCGCCTGATTGACAGCAAGACGCGCCTCTCGATCCCTGGCGTTCTGTCGGCTGTCGCTCCCACCGGCATCCGCACGCTGATCCCAATAAGCCCGTATGCTCGTATCCTCGAAGACTTCCCTGAGGTGACAAGGCCCTGCAATTTAAATCAGCCTCCCAAGCACAGCGTCACCCAACACATTGTCACACGTGGTCCACCTGTCGCAGCCCGTCCGCGCCGCCTCTTCGGTGAGCGTCTGGACATTGCTAAACGGGAATTCGAGCACATGCTCCAGCTAGGTATTATTCGCCCGTCGTCCAGCAGTTGGGCCTCCCCGCTTCATCTGGTGCCCAAGAAAGAACCGGGTGACTGGCGTCCGTGCGGTGACTACCGGGCGCTCAACGCTCACACGGTCCACGATAGCTACCCCCTTCCACACATCCAAGATTTTACAGGCCATTTGGAGGGATGCAAAATCTTTAGTAAGGTGGAACTTGTCAAGGCCTATCACCAAATCCCCGTTGAGCCGGCCGATATCCCGAAGACAGCCATTACTACACCTTTCCGCCTGTTTGAGTATGTGCGCATGCCCTTTGGGTTACGCAACGCAGCTCAAACGTTCCAACGATTCATTGCCGAGGTAACGCGCGGCCTCCCGGCTGTATTTGCCTACATCGACGACATCCTCGTCGCGAGTCCCAATCCACAAGATCATGAGCGTCACCTCCGGGAACTCTTTCAACGCCTTCAACAATTTGGACTGGTTGTCAACCCCCAGAAATGCGTATTTGGATCTTCCGAGCTCGAGTTTCTGGGCCACCACATCTCGGAGCTGGGAATTCGTCCGTTGCCCTCTCACGTCCAGGCCGTGAAAGACTTCCCAGCACCCACTACCCTACGCCAGCTCCGCGAGTTCCTCGGCCTAGTGAATTTCTCCCGACGTTTCATTCCGCACTGCGCTGAGCTTCTACACCCACTGACTAACCTTCTTCGCACGACCAAGGGCTCCTCATCTGCGATTTCCTGGTCTCCCGAAGCTGACGCTGCTTTCAGGGCTGCTAAACAAGCCGTTGCCGATGCGGTACTTCTCGTACACCCGAGAACTAACGTGCCAACCCGCATCATGATGGATGCTTCCAGTGTGGCCAACGGCGCTGTTCTCCAGCAGAAAATCAACTCCGAGTGGCCCCCACTGGGTTTCTTCTCTCGGAAGCTCCAACCTGCCGAGACTCGCTACAGCGTTTTTGGCCGCGAACTGCTCGCCATCTACTCCACCATCCAGCACTTTCGGCACTTCTTGGAGGGCCAGCCATTTTATATTCTAACCGATCATAAGCCTCTGGTGTATGTCTTCCGTACAAACTCTTCCAAGGACGTCGCACGTGAAGTTCGTCAACTGGCCTATATATCGGAGTTCACCACGGATATCCGGCACATCAAAGGCACCGACAACGAGGAAGCTGACGCACTTTCACGCATCACCTCCCTCGGCACTTCTACATCGACTGTGGATTGGGAGGGTCTAGCTCGTGCGCAGATGGAAGACCCCGAGCTGCAAGCGCTGCGTGACCATCCCCGTTCCCTCCGTCTACAACTCGTTCCTCACCCGTTTGTGCCTGGCTCCCTCTGGTGCGACATGTCAGCGGCTACACCTCGCCCCTTCATTCCGACTGCCTTCCGTCGTGCGGTGTTCCAATCACTTCATGACATCTGTCATCCCAGCATCCGAGCCACGCAGCGCCTCGTTACACAGCGGTATGTCTGGCCAAGCATCAACACCGATGTTCGCCAGTGGGCCCGTTCGTGCCTCGCATGCCAGACCGCCAAAGTGACCCGCCACACGAAGACTCCCACGCAGTCGTTCTTGCCCCCTGGCTGCCGTTTTGACCACGTCCATCTTGATTTGGTGGGACCACTTCCTCACTCTCACGACTGTCGCTACATTCTGACAATGATCGACCGCTTCACCCGTTGGCCCGAAGCCGTGCCCATTCCGGACATCACTGCGGAAACGGTCGCCAAAGCCTTCGTTTCAGCATGGGTTTCCCGCTTCGGCTGCCCCAGCATCGTGACAACTGATCGCGGCCGGCAATTTGACTGCACACTTTTCACTTCACTCAACCGCCTGCTTGGCACTAAGCACTGCCGTACCACTGCATATCATCCCTGTGCCAACGGCATGGTTGAGCGGCTCCATCGCCAGCTCAAGGCTGCACTCACTGCGCGCCTGGATCGAGAACACTGGGTCGACCACCTTCCTATGGTGCTTCTCGGCCTACGTGCCGTCCTTCGTCGCGACCTTGGCTGTTCAGCGGCCGCACTCGTCTACGGTGCACCCCTGCGGCTTCCTGGAGACTTGTTCGTTTCTTCGGTCCCCTCGCCCCAGCCGCTACAGTACCTCCAACGCCTACAGGACTGCATTCAGCACCTGCGCCCCGTACCACCTCGGTCATCGGACCACAGCATCTTTGTGCACCCGGACCTTGAGTCCTCGTCCCACGTCTTCCTCCGACGAGACGCTATCAAGGCGCCTCTTACACCCTCCTACGACGGACCATACCATGTCCTCAACAAGACGCAGAAGTCCGCCACCATCCTATTGAATGGCCGCGAAGAAGTCGTTTCGCTGGATCGCCTCAAACCAGCCTACGTCGAAACGCCTCCCAAAGAGCTCCCCGCGGATGTCGCTGGCGCACCCGTCGATATGCTCGACACCAAGACAGCCCCATCTCTGCCTCGTCGACGAGTACATTTCGCCGTTCCGTCTAGGCGGGGAGCCCTGTAGCGCCCACCGACGCTGCTAAGCGCGAACGCTAAGGTCAGCGTTCTCGGCCGGCGCCTTGGGGCCGGCTGCGACTGACTAGAAAAATAAAGTTGGGCGGCGCGTGCCAGCGGCGCAAGCACGGCACGCGCCAGTTGGTTCTGAAAGCCTGCTGAGCTGGTCCTCTCGTTCTGGCGCTCCGCTGCGACCCCTCGGTTCTCGACACGTTCATTAAAGAGCAACAGAGACAGATTGGCACATACTCAGGGCTCCAAGCCCGCTTCAAAGTGTTTCTTCGAACAGCGATACCTACGCAGGGCCGCATCTGCAGTGACATGAAAGAGGTTCGTGGAAGAACAAGCATGTAGGCATTGCCACATACTGAGTGACCCAAGTTGGTCTGATGGTTGGTTTCGAAGCCGGTTTCCTCAGACCAGCAACACAATGCTCTACCCACTCTACCACGGACTACCCAGTGACCTAGGTAGGCGGGAAAACGGTTAGCTAAAGAAAAGCAAACACACATACATAGATTGATAGCACCTGGAAAGTGCACAAAGTACTAACATAGTGCTCACGCATTAAATAGATTCGAAACATGCCGTCGGATTTACATGGGTCTCCGGGTATGTATCACTGAGTCTGTGCTCCTCTTCACTGAGCCTAGCAAATATACAAAGCACTTGAAACAATTACCGTAAAAGCATTGAATTGAAATAATTATTTAAAACATTAATTTAAAAGCTCAAGCATTGAAAGGCAACATGGATATTCTTTTGCCAGTACACACTAAAATACTCAATAATTGTATAAGCCGAGGCACATACCCTGACATCTTAAAGGTGGCAATAGTTCCTCCTATATGTTGAAGTGGCGACGTCAATGCCCCTGAAAGCTACCGGCCTGTCTCTGTGCTTAGCATATTAAATACTGTATTTGAAGAAGTCATCGCGGCTCAACTTAAGCTCTACCAAAGAAGCTTCTAACAGATTCTCAACATGGATTCAAAGCTAATCGATCAACGTCATCAGCAGTGTTAGAACTAACCCAAATATATACACAGCTCTACAAGAAATTGAGTGGACCTTAGGACTATTTTTAGATTTAAATAAAGCCTTCGACATGGTCTGTCATTCCATACTTCGAATAAATTACGAACTTATGGTTTTAGCGAAATTAAAATGGACCTCTTTTCAAGCTACCTAAACGGTCGAAAACAACATGATAAATTTGGTTCCTTTGCTTCCCAGTATACTACTATGGTTGCAGGAGTTACGCAAGGATCAGTTTTGGGGCCCACATGGTTCTCGCTATATCTGAATGACCTCCCATCAACACTAAAATCATCAAAAACTGTTAGGTAAGCTGACTATGCTATTATCTTCAGGTAAATTCCTTAACGTATTGCGGCAGATCATAAACAGCGAGTTATCAAACATACCAGCTTGGTTTGCATGTAATAAATTACAATAAAGAGAGATAAGACTAAATACGTGGTATTCAACTCCTGTTATTCTAAGTGTGACACAATAGGCACGCAAATTCACCTTCTAAGTGGAACTATAGAACAGCTCGACGACATAAAATATTTAGGGGTATTATTGGACTGCAACTTGAACTGGAGACCACATATATCTAGTATATGAGCGAAATTAGCTTCGGCTTGCTATTTATTATTAAAATGCAGAGAATATCTTGACCCTTAACGTACTTAAAGTTGTTTACTTTTTCATATTTCACAGTCACATCATATACTGTTCCTAATTATGGCCTGTCACATACAAAACATACATAGATCCCGTCTTTCGGTGACAGAAAAGGGCCTTGCACATTATGACATACACAAGCCCACATGATAATAGTGACCGGCTGTTCGGTCGTCTCGGTATATCACCATTATGTGGGGAATGCGAAATGAAAGTTGCCAATTTGATTTACAATATTTTACGCGGTAATCATTCATTATCACCTTGCCTGTTCGTTACACCTAATCCCAATACAAGTGATGCAACAAATGTAAATTTCCACCTACCTATCACTCGTAACACGTATGGCCAATGACTACTTGAGTTTCTAGGTGCGAAAATTTGGAACGCAGTGCCTCTTGAGGTAAAAATAGACTACCATTTCGTGTCGGTTGTAAAAAAGCTATAGCTATCAAAAAGTACGTGATTTTCCGTCAGTCTGATTCTTCACTTATTTCATACTGTGCCACATCACTCCTTTTCTGTTCTATTCAGAAAGCCTAAACACTTCAGCACAAACCTTCTACCTGTTACTTCTACGTATAATATGGGATTTCTTATTTTTTATTTTTTGTGTATATATTCTCCTAACAGTTCTATGCTTTATTACGAGTGATTGTTATGTACTGTTTCCTTTTAAATGGTTTTAGGTGTATGTATCCACCTAACTGTATTAGGTTGTATCACTAATAAATAGATATGCGCTTGAATTTGTAGCTGCTGCTACATGTATATTGATGATGGGCCTACACTGGCCTTTGGCTAATCGCCCAACAGTGGTTTTGTGCAAATTATTATCAATAAAAAAGAAATTGAATTGCATTGAATTGAATTGCCATAAACCCACATGTCATCGCCGGTTGCGATGTTCGTAAGCAAGATTTCGTTGTCATTGGCAGTGCCAAGGGGGCTGTTCCTGGATGATATGAAAATGGGTCTGTTTCTGTTCATGCGTCAACAAACGCGGCACGAATTTTGCATTGACACGACGCATCTCAAATTTGTCACTCAAAATCTGATGGCACGATCCTACGCTGATGCCTACTTCGAGAGCAACTTCTCGAACAGTTAAACGGTGACTTCCACAAATCATTGCATGAACTCTCCCGGCATATCCATCATCTGTTGATGGGCAAGGTCGTCCAGGCTTGTGACCCTCACCGACCGACATTCTGTTGTGTTAAAAACGCCTAAACCAATCGTAGAACTACGTGTGGCTCATAGTCATTCTCGTATACTTGGCTAAGGAATTGAACTGTCTGCGCTATAGTTCTGTCAAGTTTGTAGCAAAATATCACATACACACGCTCTGTCATTGTCACTTTGGCTATAATTCGACGAAAAGATTGTGCACGTGCTCACTTCAGTGGCTGCAGCTCACCAACCAACTGTCAGAGAGGAAGGCGGCAAATGGGACTTTGTTGTCTAAACCTGCCGCTACGTGCACTATCCAGCGGCAGCGCGCTCCCGCTGCCGGTTGGCGCGCGATGTCAAACGTTCGGTTTCTATTTACAAACACCACGTATATATATATATATATATATATATATAGACAGAGAGAGAGAGGTTATATCCTAAGAAACCAACAAACCATGACACCAAGGGCAGCAGAGCGGAGATTACTTGTGCTTACTAATTGAGATGCAGAAATTATAAATTAATGGAAATGAAAATGGATGCAAAAAAAAAGTCCCGGGCCTGCGCAGCACACGCAGCCCAGCCACAGCGTAAGCTGTTGGAGCGACTCAAGAGTAGCACAAATTTGGGCACCATGCACAACAGGGTAGAGCACTGCACGGGCCGATTTTTGCGGCCCGGGCCCGGCCCGGGCCCGTTTTTACATTGGGCGGCCCGCCCGAGCCCGATCAAAACATTTATGGCGAGACCCGGGCCCCGCCCGGGCCCGGAAATATTCTACGTTACCCGCCCGGCCTGGCCCACCACCCCTTTACCTTAAGCCCGAGACCGGCCCGAGCCCGACTCGAAACCGGCCCGAACCCGGCCCGAGACCGAAAAATACATGTTTTTCAGAGTTGAGAAGCCCGAGAATGACTCGCAGAAAGCCCGAGCCCGGCCCGGGCCCGGGTCAAAAAGCCCACGCCGTGCCCGAGCCCGGCCCGAGCCCGTGAAAAAACTCCTCTACCCGGCCCGGCCCGGCCCACGGGCCGGGCCGGGCCCGGGCTTTCGGGTAAGCCCGAGCCCGTGCAGTGCTCTACAACAGGAGATTCACGGCAGTCTGCTCGCCTCGTTTTGACGAGAACGATCTGAATTGTCCGCCCGGCATCGACGGCGAGCTGCGGCTTGTAATTGTCTCTGCACAGCAGTCTGCCTAGCCCGATCAAGCCTTACAACTGCAACTTACATGTCGGGCACGCTGCATTTGCAGGCATCTTAACTAGATGGCGCTACCATACAGGCGTAGGCTGGGGATCGCGTTTTTTTTTATTGTGCGCCTTGTCTGAATGGCATCTCCTCGTCTGAGCCTGCGCTCAATGCGTTTGCAGGCACCTTAACTCGACGTCGCCACCTTACTGCCGGAGGCTCGGATCGTCTCGTCTGCGTCAGCTTTAAAAGATTTTTCCCGGCGCCCGATAGCAAGCGCTTGCGTGTCTCAGTGGTAGAGTATCTGACTCCCAAGCAGCGGGCGCGGGTTCGATCGCGGCGGGAACCGGGTACTTTTTAGGGGCGAAGCTCCTTAGGGTGTGGGTCTGTCCCTCCTCTGTAGTATGTGGTAGTAGTAGTAGTAGTAGTAGTAGTAGTCGTCGTAGTAGTAGTTGTCGTCGTCGTCGTACTAGGTAGCCACGTCTACTTTTATGAGAAAAAAACATTCCGAAAGTTGTGTCCATAGCGCGGAATCGAACCAGGGACCCCTCGCTTCCGAATGCGCGGCGCTAACCACTACGCCACGAAGCGCACATGGACACACGCACAACGATGACAATAAATACCCAACATTAACGAAAGACTGCGCGTTTCTAACGCGTTTGTGCTAGCGCGTTACGGCCCGTGTAAGAAGCTAGTGTAAGACGCTGTGGCCTCTCCGCCTTACCCCCGTATTCATAAACGCTGATGGCGTCGGCAAACGCGGTGCACGTTCCGGCATGTGTAAACAGCTGCGTAAGACGCTGTGGCCTCTCCCCCTTACTAGAGAGTACTGCACGTTCGTAACGCGTTTGTGCTAGCGTCCGCTTAAGCGGGAGATGGTGCAATTATAATGAAGGGCGCTGTTATAAAATAGGAATGACGTCACATATGGCGCGTGTCATTGGTGGAAGTCAATCGTTCGATTTAGTGCGGCGAGACTGGGCGAATTACACGGAAGATTTACGGTTAACCGATGATTCCCTCCGGAGCTTCGCCCACTCATCATCATTCACCCCGTGGATATGCGGTGTTTTTTTCGAATTTCCAGCGATAACGTTTACGTTCGCCGGACGCCGTCGGGGGCGGCGGCGGACACCATCGGGAAACGAAACGGCTTTTGGAGTGAGACCATAACAGCTTACAATGTAAAACAACTGTCCGCAGGTGGAGAACGATCCCACGTCTTCGCATTGCGCCTCCGAAGGTCTTACCATTGAGCTACCGCGGAGCCGTTTTCCCGTCCACTTTCTGGAGCTGTTATGTTTTAACACGAAAGTGTTTTATGCCGGGGTCCACCAAGACTTCACTGACGTATTTCCGTCACGGAAATACGTCATAGAACATAATACAAAGAAAGAAACCAGAAGAAAAAGTTCCACAAACATGCAAAATTTGGAAATCGAACCCACGACCTCTCGGTCCGCGACGATAGATCGCCGAGCGTTTAACCCATTGCGCCACAAACGCATTTGCAGAGAGCTACACAGACGCGCCTTATATATCTAACACTCCTCCGTGTACCCGCGCTCTTGCTCGGGGTGGTGCCGCCGCCTACGAGCAGAAAAGAGAAGTACTGCATTATGACACTAACGCGCACCGACAGTGAACGCTTCGGTGGTCTCAGCACTACGACGCCTCGATGCCAGCATTCGAAGGGACGCTGGCATCAAGAAGCACTACCAACGCCACCTAGGTGGCGTTCACCGTACTCAGCACAGCGGAGCGTGGCCTCCGCAATTGGCTCTGAAAATGTTTCTGAAGTTGATCGCGGAGGCTGCAATTACGACGCGCTGTACGCGCTGATTTGACTCGGTGACGATTCAGTTACGTGCTTTGTCTTGCGCGTTGTATTAGTGTGTCAGTTACGTGCTTCGTCTTTCGCGTTGTGCTAGCGTGTGCAGCGTAGTGCAGCTTCCATATGCACGACGGTTGCTCATGGTCATCGACGTTGGTAGTCGTGATGGAGGAGACGTGCCACCAGGCGTCAGCGTGGGTGCATCAACGCCTAAGGGCGCTTTAGCCACAAAACACCAATAGACATTATATATCAATGTGCAATAAACATTACACTACTTCTGTGAAGAC
Organism: Dermacentor silvarum; assembly: GCF_013339745.2. Taxonomy (NCBI): domain Eukaryota; kingdom Metazoa; phylum Arthropoda; class Arachnida; order Ixodida; family Ixodidae; genus Dermacentor; species Dermacentor silvarum. The sequence goes on along the minus strand of NC_051158.1, from coordinate 52,344,552 downwards.
ACGTTTCACTTTCGTGTTCTATACCGATTCCTATATAAGAGGGATCAACCACATTTTTTACAGCTAGAACTAACCTTGGCAGGATTAGCCAGCACCACCACTCACAAACTATGGCGGCGGATATGGAACATCTTTTCTACCGCAGGCGTCACGAGCACGTGAACTTTTTGGGTGATGACAACTGGTCAATAAACCCACATATCCTACCTGAAGGCATCAATATTGCCGGATTCGAGCCCTCATTATGTAATGAACGAGAAGAAAGAGAACCGAGCGGCCGGATTATTATTAATCATATCATTAGAAGCCAACAAACAACGACACCAAGGACATCATAGGGGAAATTACTTATACTTACTAATCGAATTAAAGAAATGATAAATTAATGTAAATGAAAATGGATGAAAAAACAACTGTCCGCAGGTTTCAAGAAAAGAAGTTTTCAAGAAAAGAAGTTACGGGCTTTCTAAATCAACATTCGAGCGAATCAAGAACATAACTTCTGCTTACACAATCGTTGTGAACTACGGCCGTGTCACTCGACAATTCATATCGGAGTAAGACAATATTCAACATTCGAACGTGTCCTAAATTAAGGATCGCACAAAGAGCGACGGGACGAAAAATCTTAGGACTAACGTTAAGGGACCGGAAGAGCGGTGTGGATCAGAGAAAAACGGGGATGGCCGATATTCTAGTTGACATTAAGCGGAAGAAATGGAGCTGGGCAGGCCATGTAATGAGTAGGAAGGATAACCGGTGGACCATTAGGGTTACAGAATTGCTACCAAGAGAAGGGAAGTGCAGTCGAGGTCAGCAGAAAACCAGATGGGATGATGAAGTTAGGAAATTTGGAGGCGCAAGTTGGAAAACGCTAGCGCAAAGCAGGGGAAATTGGAGATCGTAGGCAGAGACCTTCGTCCTGCAGTGCACATGAAATATAGGCTGATGATGATTTGCCAATCCCTTCATTTATTACGTATATGATAGAAACCGGAAGTTTCTCTTTCCTTCACGCATTGTAAATATACTATATAATATGCATCGTAAATAGAAAAATATTGTCGTCTTATTATCTATGTATTGATAAAGTTTGCTGTGGGCTCGGGAGCTGATATTGTAACGACCTGGGATCGACGAGGCCGTGGAGCAGCACCAACAAAGACACCTTATCAGTCGTCAACAAAACCAACAACGTCTTCTTCGTCTCCACGCTAAACCTAAAACCCGCGCTCCTTCAACCTCGTCCCCACTGGCACATACCCGCGGCAATATAGTTGTTCTATTGGCTCCCCCCGTAGAAAAAAAAATCATCGCCCCGATGACAGAGGCTTGGCAAACTGCGAAAAAGAAAAAATGTCGCAGCTTCGCCCTAAAGGCGCAGCATCAATTGCGATAGCAAATTAGTACAGTGCTATTCGGAGTAGGGATAGTAGTTTTATCGGCTGCATAAACTTGGGCACATTCGCTTACTAACTGAATTAACAAGCGTAGTGGCAGCGCACACAAGCAAACATGAATAGATCACACTGAATGACCGCAGACAACGACTGTCAAAACGCTGGCAGCAAGCGCAGCCGCCGCAGCGGGCGAAGGTTCGCGCGGTCTATCGCTTCAACGGAAACTAAGTGGCGAATGCACAGCGCATACAAAGGTCAGAGCCGTGTGGAGATAAGAGACGGTGCGGGTGACCGCCACCGCCGGGCAAAGTGCAGAGGAGTTGTGCAGAGCAGAAGTTGTTGGCAGAAGAGAAGCTGCTGCCCCCCCCCCTCCCTCCCGCGCTGCCTTCCTGCTTTCTTGCTTTCGCGTGGGAGATGGAGTGGCCAGTTCCACTTGCGCCCGGTTGCAAGATAAGCATTTGGTGAAGCAGCACAGCGTTGGCCCGCCTCCCTCCCTCCATCCCTCCCATACCTCCACGGCCTTTCACACGACGGTCGCGTTTGCTTTCCGCTGTGCGTTCGCTCTCCGTGATAGCGCGCGTCACCCGCGCGCTTTCACTCACGCATACGGCGCGCAGCGACGATTTTATCGCCCTTGGACTTTATACGGAACCTCCCGGCGACGGCGCCGACAACGGCGACGCCGACGGCAGAAATCCGATTGAAGTGTCCATATAATTGCTATCGCAATAAAAAAACTTCGCAGTCTTGTCAGTCTTTATAGTACGGCTTCATACGAAGCACGTGAACGAACGTGAACGACCTCGGGTAAATGCCGTCGGCGCATTGAATTGTGAGAGCCGTCCCGGACGACTTCGTAGGTGACGTCACTGATGCGTCGAAGAACTATGTAGGGACAAAAGTATCTGCGCAGGAGCTTTTAAGAGAGCCCACGCCGACGAATAGGTGTCCAGGCCCACACTTTGTCGCCGATGTTGTATGTTACGGGTCTGTGCCGAAGATTGTAGTGTCTGGCGTCACAGTTCTGTTGTTCGTGGATTCGCCAACGCGCAAGCTGCCTAGCTGCATCTGCTCGCTGTGTGATCTCTTCAGCACCCGTATCGGTGTCATCAAATTCATGAGGGAGCATTGCGTCTAATGTTGTCGTAATCTCACGGCCGTACACGAGGCTGAAAGGTGTCATGCGAGTGTTCTCTTGACGCATTGTGCGCGAAGGTAACATAGGGTAAAACCTCGTCCCAGTTCTTGTGCTCTACATTGACCTACATGTTTATCATGTCAGCCAGTGTCCTATTGAGTCGTTCCGTCAGCCCGTTTGTTTGAGGGTGAGAAGTAGAGGCTGGATCTTTAGGCATTAAAAAAGCACGTTTTAGGCGCCAAAAATAGGCAGGCAAAACAACGTTTTAAGCCTTCAACCTCGTAAATATTGGCACAATAAATTTTTACATAAATGCAAATAATTTCAAACGAAGACGTGCGCGGCCTATATCTACGATAGGAAAACAAGAAATGTTATTGTCTATGATGGCATAGAGGCGCCAACAGTTGAACATAGCCGTGCAATTGTCCCCTAAAACTGCTGGACTAATGACGATCAATTGGCTTCATTCAATAAGCAGACTGCTCATATTCATTTTCAGTGGCCACTGTACTCGAGCGTCACATATTTATTTATTTATTTATTTATTTATTTATTTATTTATTTATTTATTTATTTATTTTATTATACCTCAAGGGTCCCGTTAGGGACATTACATGAGGGGTGGGTACAGGGGATAGAACATAATTACAGTAAAAATTGGTGAATACAGGTCAAATAAATACAAATCAGTTAGCGAATACAAGGCAGGAATAAATAAAATATTAATGATGCGCAGCAGTGTACACGATAATCCTATGGGTTAGCGTCGATGTGTGCGATTTCTTCGACGGCGGATTTGAATGCTGCATGGTCGGTGATCGTAGCAATATGGCCGGGAAGGCGATTCCAGTCACGTGCAGTACGAATAAAGAATGATTGATGAAATGTTGTGGTGTGGGCACGTGGAGGGATGACGGCGTTTGGATGGGTGTTGCGTGACATGCGATGGACGGGAACGATGAGCTCGTTTTTAGGCGGCAAACAGTGAAAGAACTTGTGATACAGATTTAGTCGAGAATTTCTGCGGCGATGAGCCAGGGCGGGTAGATCAAGTTGCGATTTCAGCGCTGTGATACTAGAGTTGTAGGAATAATCCCTCAAGATGAGTCTAGTAGCTTGGTTCTGGATTGCTTCGAGTGTCTTAATTAGGTTTAATTGGAAAGGGTCATATATTGCACTTGCATACTCAAGTTTTGGACGGACGAGTGTGTTGTATGCTAAGAGTTTAACAGAGGAAGGTGCAAGGGAGAGATTGCGACGGATGTAGCCCAAGACACGGTTTGCAGAATTAGTAATTTGATTAACATGGTTGGCCCATGTTAAGTCGTGGGAGATATTAACCCCGAGGTATTTCAACGAGTCGCTAAGACTTATAGGACAGTTGTTAATGGTGTATTCAGGAGTTGAAAAGTTGCGACGACGGTGAAGTGAAATTAGTATAGTTTTATTAACGTTGAGAGACATCAACCAAATTTTACACCACTCTTCTATATGATGAAGATCGTTCTGGAGGATTGAGATATCGGAAGAGTCTGTTATAGGGCGGTACAGAATACAATCATCGGCGAAGAGGCGCATTTTCGATGACACATGAAGGGGTAAGTCGTTAATATATATTAAAAACAGAAGCGGCCCGAGGACCGTGCCCTGGGGGACACCGGATAAGACTTGCGTAAACGAAGATGAATATGTATTTGCATAGACGAACTGATGACGGTCGGTTAAAAATGCGTGAATCCAATTAAGAACTGATTGGTGCAGATTTAATCGTGAGAGTTTGAGTAGCAAACGAGCATGAGGTACTTTATCGAACGCTTTTTCGAAATCAAGGCCAAATGCATGGACAGGTACGTTACTATCAAGCGATGATTGAATGTCGTGCAAGAATAGAGCGAGCTGTGTCTCGCAGGAATGGCCTTTACGGAAACCGTGTTGGTTAGGATGAAAAAAGTTGATGGACGATAGAAATTTCGCTACACTAGAGAAAATGACATGTTCTATTAATTTGGAGCAGACGCTTGTGATTGAAATAGGGCGATAGTTCTTGGGACAAGACTTAGTACCTTTTTTAAAAACTGGGATTACCTTGCCAATGCGCCAGTCAACCGGTATAGTACCCGTGTTAAGAGATTGCTGAAAAATTTTGGAGAGAATGATGCTGGAATGATGCTTAGTGTTCTTTAGTACTTTAGCATTGATTCCATCAATTCCGGTTGACGATGAATTTTTTAGTGAATCAATTATTTTAACAATGCCAGGCGGGTCAAACGTAATGCTACTCATGTGGGCATCAGTGTATGGTAAGATGTCGGGCATATTGTCAGTTGATTCATTAGTAAAAACCGAAGAGAATGTCATGTTTAGGACATTAGCGACTTCAATGTCTGGTATAATACTGCCCATGTCATCACAAAGTGAAATGATGCTCTCCTGATGAGGGTTCATGGTTCGCCAGATTGGTTTTGGATTGTTGTGTAACATCGAGGGTAGTGTAATGGAAAAGAAATTGCGTTTGGTTATGGTTGAAAGCGAGTTGTAATGCTTCGCTGCAGCGTGATACTTTTGGCATGCTGATGAGGTTCTCAAGGATGAACCCAAGGCCTTAGGTGAGCGGAATAGACGTTTTTTCTTATTGTTTAATCGTTTCAAAGTGTTATTGAACCATGGGGAGTTTGCACGCTCAGTTACTTTTATAGTAGGAATGTGTAGTTTTATCAGACGCAGCATTTCAGATTTGAATAGTTGCCAATTTGACTCGACGGTCCGTGAATGAAAAACAGATGTAAAGCGATCGCAGAACTTTGATAGTTCATTATTTATACTCAAGTAGTCGCCTTTATTGTAAAGGGTGAGTGCCTTTTTAGCTCTTTTACTTGTGAGTAGATTACAAGGGAAGGTACTATGGATGATTACGTGATCGCTAAAGCCAGGCAAGTATGTGATATCGGAGAAGTTATAGGGATGTGTGGTTAATATAAGATCGAGAGTGTTGGCAGAGTGGGTAGTCGTGCGCGCTGGTTTACTGAATATTTGGGATAAGCCGAAGTTAAGGCATGCGCTCGCGAACTCGCTAGCCAAGTTGTTTCTTGATAACGTAGTTGCTATATCAGACCAGTCTATGGAAGGAAAATTAAAATCACCGAAAAGCAGAATGGGCGAACTTGGGTAGGTAGTGAAAATGGCGCACATAGCGTCATGGAACTGTGATATGAACGACGAGTCAGCGCTGGGTGGACGATAGCAGATACCAATTACTACTTGTGGGAAGGTAGCTTTAAAGCATACCCAGAACATCTCCAAGGGAGACGTTAATTCAATGGGAGAGCAAAGTAATTGCTGATGGGCTGCGATGAGAACACCACCACCACGTTGGTTGCCCTCTCTGTCTTTACGAAAGATCGTATAATTATTGAAGGCAGGCAGAATTTCTGAATTATTGATTGACGAGTTGAGCCATCTTTCCGTTAACAGAACTACGTTGGAGCTAGATGAATGGATGAGATCACATAAGAGATCACGCTTAGGGATGACACTGCATATGTTGGTGAATAAGATAGACAGGGGAGAGCGGTTCGGTTGGGAGCGATGGTTGAGTGACGGTTGCTTAAGAGTCGTCGGTGATTGCTAGTATGATTTTTCAACAACCTTTTCTGTAGTAGGGTCAAATATATAGGTTTTGCTACCGCATAGATGCTTGTCGAAACGGAGTATAGTGAAACAGGCACGAAAAAGAGTACTTGAAAGCTGGGAATACTGATTAAAAACACATACTTTATGTCTGCCTGACGCAATTAAATAAAGACACAAGAAAAACAGACAAATAACAAATGCAAGAGAGACTACAATTTATTAAGAAATTGCATGTTCAGACACGAGGACTGTTAGGTACAACTCTTCACAATTTCCTCACATACAATGACATTATGCGAATTGTACAGGCCAGACGTCCCAATACTGCAAAATACACTTCCGCCCATTTGAAGCGCCCATGTTTGAAGAAATCTGTTTGGGGAGAACGCGGAACGTAGTCTGAGAATCACTGTGAAGATTGTGGAAACATTAGAAAACTACCAACATCTCGAGGTTTTTGGATTCAAAATTATGCCTCTTGTCACTCAGAATGATCTCGTACGCGTAGAAGGAACTCCCGACGGCGGTGAACACCTTACAAAGTAAATTACAAACAAAACAAAAGCCACAAGCACATCACATTTTTCTTTCTTTTGCTCTTCACTCTCCTTTCCCCTGACGGCTCTCCGCAGTTTCGCATTCGCCAACCGCTCGCGTAATGTCAGCGCGGCGGCGTATGCTGGCCGGCGCGTCCCATTTCAATGCTGCTAGCAGTTGTTTTCCGGGAGTTGGTTGAACTAAAGGACTAGGTTGAACCCCATACAGTTCCGAACAGTCAATGTTGCCCGGTAACATGAATAACGGTCTCTAACTGCACTGGAAAGGGAAACTTGAGGCTAAATAGTGTTCATATAGGTGCCGATATTGAAAATAGGCATCTTTAGGCATATATAAGCATTTAGGCACAAACGCCAAAATAGGCATTTATAGGCACTATCAAAACCCCATAAAAGCCCTTCTTAACCTCTAATTCATGCTCATATATCAAAGTGGGGTGATAGGAGAGCAAGGAACAAAAAAGGCGTTTGCCTAAAATCCGGTCTGTAGTGATAAGCCGTGGTCTTGCGGTAAGCGGTACCACTTAAAGGTAGAACGATGTCCAAAAACTTGGCCATGAACGCTGTACCTCTGTCCGTGATGACTACTGCGGGAGTGCCATGTCTTAAAACGATGGATTCAAGAAAAAATCGCGCCACTTCATCTGCTGTCCCCCGTCGCAGAGCACCTGTCTAGGCATATCTAGTGAGATAATCCGTGGCGACGATTATCCACCTATTGCCGGTAGCAGACGCTGGGAAGGGGCCCAGAAAATGCACGCCTACTTGTGCAAATGGTGTGGCAAGTACTTGAACAAGGTGCAGAACAAGGTGCAGAATGCCGGCTGGCTTGACGGAAGGCGGTTTGCGGCGCTGGCAAATGAGACATGTCTGAACATAATGTTTAACGACCGCAGCAAGTCTCGGCCAGTAGTATTCTGCCGAATCCGTGCCAATGTGCGAGTGCAGCCCACGTTCCCAGCGGTCGGCTCGTTGTGGCAGGCGTGTAATATTTCACGTCGAAGCGATGAGGGAACAACGAGTAAGTAGTTGCTGCCGCTAGGGGAGAATTTCTTCTCGTAGAGTACGTTGCGGCGCAAGAAGTATGGCGCCAGCCCTGTTGCAAATAGCCTGGGCACGCTGTTGGTTCGTCCTTCCAGGTAATCAATCAGCGGCAGCAATTCAATGTCATCCCGTTGCTGGCGTGAAAGATCGGCAGTGTCCACGAGTCTCAGAGAGACCGTGTCGTCATCGTCTTGTGCTGCCGCCTCAACAGGAGACCGATCAAGGCAGTCCGCGTCTGCATGCCGTTTCCCCGACTAGTATGAGACAGTAAGTCGAAATCTTGGAGTCGAAGACTCCACCGTGCGAGCCGGCAGCAAGGATCTTTCAAATTAATGAGCCAGCAAAGCGAACGGTGATCGCTAAGAACGGTGAAAGACCGACCGTGCAAATACGGACGAAATTTCAGAACTGCCCATACCATTGCGAAGCATTCTTTTTCAGTGGTGTTGTAGTTAGCCGCCGCTCGCGACAGTGTCCTACTGGTGTAAGCGATCACCGTTTCGTTGTCTTCCTGCCATTGTACGAGCACCGCCCCTAGACAGACATTACAAGCGTCTGCATGCAATATCGTCGGGGCGTCTTCATAGAAGTGTGCAAGCACGTTGAGGCGCTTGCATGCGTTGCTGGAGCTCGTGAAAAGCCCGCTGCTCGTCTTCGCCCCAAGTGAAAGGGATATCTTCTCTTGTGAGCTGTGTTAACGGGCACGCGATGCGCGAGAAATTCGCAATAAATCGCCGGTAATATGCACATAGTCTCAGAAATCGTCGCACGAATCGTACAGAAATCGTCTGATGGGGTCGGGAAATTAGCGCCGGCAGCAATTTTATCCTGATCAAGTCGGACTCCTTGGTTACTCATGACGTGACCAAGGAACTAGAGCTCTTGAAAACTAAAATGGCACATTTCAGGCTTCAACGTGAGACCGGCAGATCGTATTACTTCAAAAACAGTTTTCAGCCTTCATAAGTGTTCGTCGAACGTTGCGGAAAAGACAATCACGTCAATCAGGTACACCAGGCATATTTGCCATTTGAGTCCAGAGAGCATAGTGTCCATTAGACGCTGAAATGTTGCTGGCCCTGAACACAAACCGAAGGGAAGTACCTGAAATTCATAAAGCCCGTCAGGCGTCACAAAGGCGGTTTTCTCACGGTCTCTCTCATCCAATTACATCTGCCAATAACCGCTTTTCTAGGCCATTGAGGAAAAGTAGCCCGTGGTTCGCAACCTGTACAAGGAATCATCAATGCGTGGCAGTGGATAAACGTCCTTCTTTGTGGCCTGATTGAGCTTCCGATAGTCAACGCAGAAGTGCAGGCTACCATCCTTCTTTTAGGGGCAAAGCTCCTTAGGGTCAAGCCTTGTCCCCCGTCGCGCCGTTGTAGCCACGCTAGTACTCGCCGCTCCCGCCAGAGGCGCAGATGTGCTCTCGTTTGATTTGAATGGTGCTCACTAGATGGCGCGGCGGCGCTCGCTCCACTCTCTCTTGGTGCGCTTCCTTTCTCTTTCGCCGGTCGACACTCAATGCACTGTCCAAGGGAAACATCGTCACGTGCATCGAGAAGGCGATGCTGCAATATGAAACTGAATACAAACACGGCCCCTTCATGCTCACCGGAGATTTTAACGTGGATGTTGTGAACGACGACTGGCTAGTCCAACACATGATGTCCCGCTACGATCTCTGGTGCATTTCATATGAATAAAAATGTCCCACCACCATCAGGGGAACTTGTACAGACATCGCCTTCTCGAAATTTAGACTACACCCAATTCACGATCCCTTGGCTTTGTACTTTACGGACCACAGTACTGTTATACTCAAAGGGAAACGTTCTCCTGAGCTTAACGTCATATATGACCATCATGTACATCATGTGTAAATAATGAAACATTGTGTATATACTGTATGAATATATAAATAACAAAACATTGTGTATATACTGTATATATAATGACACCACACCCCCGTGTTTCTGTGTCACATTTTTGTATGATGATCGAGTGGGCTAAATCTACGTAGGATTCATGGTTTACCAGATTACCTCCGGAGCTTCTCCCAATATTCCTCATTCACTTCGTGGATATGGTGATAATTTTTTCACTAAAACTACAAGTGACGCCCAAGGACTATTAGACGGTCGAATAACGCCATCTTCCAGCATCGTCTTCACTTGTCTTTGGATTGCCTCGCGTTCCTTTGGGGCCACGCGATAAGGGTTTTGTCGAATAGGTCGGACGTCGACATCAGTAATGATTCGATGTTTAGTAAGTGGCGTTTGAACAACTCTTGACGCAAATGAGAAACAGCCCTGGTACTGGTCGATGAGCTCAAGAAGACGGTCTCGCTCAACGGCAGTTAACGTCGAACTAACGTCTACAATCGGCGCTACTGTGGGGATCGTAGATGTCGTCTCCTGCGCTAAGTGGCAGTCTTCAATAGGTATTATTTCGTCGAAATAAGCGACAATATAGATTACGCAAATGCGTGAGCAAACATTTTAATAAGTGCCAGTGTTAAGTGCAATCTTATTTTCGGTGGTGCTTCTTCAGCCGCATGGATGTTACCGAATATTGATAGTAGCGGCCTAAGCGTATTCATTCATTACATTAAAATATCGTTACGCGAAGGACGAGTCAGTAAGACGAGCACCTATTTACAGGTTATATTTCCAACAGCGGTTGCAGCACTGACTGGTTAGATTCACCGCGCGAGCCCAGCTCGTTCTTCCTATTTTCTCGAGTGATGGCTCCCGCGCGCCTCGTTCAAACAATTAAATACCACACGCGTGTAGCATAATCCCAAGGCGGCAGAAGCGACGTCCCGGAGCGTCTAAATGTCATCACTAGGGGGGTGATACTGCTTCATTCGTGTAACGTGCACGATATCACTGTACTGGGAAGCAGATGGGGTGTCAGGGGGTATCACGTGCGTGCCGGGAGTCACGGCACGAAGCACTCGGTATGGGCCTGTGAAACGAGACAGCAGTTTTTCTGACAGGTCGACCTGACGCGATGGAGACCATAGAAGCACCAAAGAACCAGGCGGAAAGTGCACGTCTCGGTGTAGCCGGTGGTACAAACACCTTTGACTTTCTTGGGAGTTCAAAAGGCGGTCACGGGCAATTTCCCTTGCGTGGGCAGCGCGGGCGATGGCGTCAAGTGCATATTCACTTGTCGGTGCCGCAGGAACAGGGAGGGTTGTGTCGAGGGGCAGTGCTGGTTATCGGCCGAACAGAAGGAAAAACGGGGAATACCTGGTTGTGTCGCGGCGCGAGGAATTATACTCAAAGGTGACAAAGTTTAGAGCGAGGTCCCAGTCTGTGTTGTCTGAAGAGACGTACTTCGCGAGCATGTCTGTGAGAGTGCGACTGAGACGCTCCATCAGGCAATTTGTTTGCGGATGGTATGACGTGGATAGCTTGTGCCTCGTGCAACAGGACTGCAGGATGTCCGCGATAACTTTTGATAGGAATGTCCGGCCACGGTATGTGAGAAGTTGTCGCGGAGCTCCATGTAATAAAATCACGTCGTTTAGAGGAAAATCGGCGACATCTGTGGCGTAGCTTGAAGGGAGCGCTCGGGTGATGGCGTAGCGCGTGGGGTAATCTGTGGCCACAGCGATCCACCTGTTCCCAGAGGTAGAAAGAGGAAAAGGACCAAGTAAACCTAAACCAACCCGAAAGAATGGTTCCGCGGGAATGTCAATTGGTTGAAGGTACCCAGCAGGGAGCGTCGATGGTGTCTTGTGTCGCTGGCATTTCTCACACGCAGCTACGTATCTTCGAACGGAGCGAGCAAGCCCTGGCCAAAAGAAGCGTCGGCGGATCCGGTCGTAGGTACGTGACACACCAAGGTGACCGGCTTGGGGAGGTCGTGAAGCTCGTGGAGAACAGCCGAGCGAAGGTGTTTAGGGATCACAAGGAGTAATGCTGGGCCATCGGGGTGAACGTTGTGGCGGTAGAGTACGCCATCTTGAAGTGTGAATAAGTGAAGGGAGCTGTCGGCAAGTGACGATTCCAGGCTGTCAATGATGATACGCAAGGACGGGTCACAGCGCTGCTCATCGGAGACATGGAGCAGTAGAAAAACTGAGAGAACGCAGGCGTCGGTGTCGGTATCAGACGTAGAGACGTAGAGGTGGACTGGGTAGCGAGAGAGGCAATCCTGGTGCAATCCTGGTGTTGGCGTCCTGACTTGTACGTCAATGTGTAGATACATTCTTGTAGTCGGAGGGCCCATTCACCGAGCCGGCCAATAGGATCCTTGAGCGACGAAAGCCAACAGAGTGCATGATGGCCTGTGATTACTGAGAAGGGCTTGCCATAAATATATGGGCGAAACTTTGAAACATCCCTAACAAGAGCAAGACACCCGCGCTCGGTAATCGAATAGTTGCGCTCTGCAGTTGTCTGGAGCCGGCTAGCGTAGGCTATAACGCGGTCGTGTCCTTGTTGGCGTTGCGCTAAGACGGCGCCGATCCCATAACCACTGGCATTAGTTCGAACCTCTGTAGGTGCGGAAGGGTCAAAGTGGGCCATGATCGGAGGATTGGTGAGAATCGCGATAAGGCGTGAAATTCCGGCAGCCTGAGGGGAACCCCACGTAAAAGGCACGTCTTTCTTCAGAAGTTCAGTGAGTGGTCGAGCGATTGCTGGGAAATCTTTCACGAACCGTCTGAAATAAGAAGAGAGCCCCAGAAAACTCTTTGAAAGTTTTTGAAACGTCTTTGAAAGACTGAGGTACAGGAAACGCCGTTACTGCTCGAACCTTCTCCGGGTCGGGTTGTACTCCGGAAGAATCGAAGAGATGGCCTAGCACTGTAATCTGTTGGCGCCCGAAGTGGCACTTCGACGAGTTTAATAGAAGCCCAGCCTTGCGGAAGACGTCAAGGATAGCTGCGACGCGCTCAAGGTGCGTCTCAAATGTTGTAGAAAACACAAGGACGTCGTCAAGGCAACAAAGGCAGGTTGACCATTTGAAACCTCGAAGCAGAGAGTCCATCATCCGTTCGAACGTGGCGGGACATTGCATAAACCGAACGGCCTAACCTTAAACTGGTAGAGGCCATCTGGAGTGACGAAAGCTGTCTTTTCTTGGCCTTGTTCATCGACGGAAATCTGCAAATAACCAGATCGAAGGTCGATGAACGACAGGTATTTGGCACCGTGAAGACCATCAAGAGCGTCATCGCGTCGTGGTAAAGGGTAAACGTCCTTTTTCGTGATTTGGTTTAGGTGGCGGTAATCAACACAGAAACGCCACGTGCCATCTATCTTTTTGACGAGCACGACCGGCGACGCCCAAGAACTCGAAGAGGGCACAACAATGCCTTTGGCGAGCATCCTGTTTACTTCCTGCTGAATAACTTGCCGCTCTGCCATGGACACGCGATACAGTCGGCGGTGAATGGGAACAGCATCACGAGTGTTTATCCGATGCTTAACAAGGGACGTCTGACCAAGCGGTTGAATGTCAGTGTCAAATGTGACGTGGTATGAAAGCAAAAGGCGATGTAGGGCTGCTGCTTGGTCAGGTGCGAGGTCTGGAGCGACCATGGAGCGTAATGGGCCGTCGAGGTTCAAGGCATCCTGCGGGTAATCAGGAGGATCTGGAGACGCGTCGGCTGCAAAGCAGTGACGTGGTCGTCTGTCACTGACCGGAGCGTGGCCACTGCTATGCCTTCAGGTAACACTTGCTTCGTCAAGCCAAAATTGATAACGGGGAGACACATCCGATTAGCGGCAAGGGTAACGACGGAGTGTGGCACAGAGATGTCGCGCGTCAGGAAGAAATCACGAATAGGTGCGACGACATAGTCGCCATGAGGCACGGTTGCCGTTGAGGCCAATTCGACGAAGGTTAGGACTTTTGGAGGTAAACGAACAAACGCTGTAGTTCAGAGGGTGTTCGGTTGTTCGGGGCGAACGTCTGAAGAAAAGAGGAAGCTCAAGGTACAGCGTACCGGTGGAACAGTCGATGAGGACAGAATGCGTCGTAAGAAAGTCGTGCCCGAAGATTAGGTCATGAGGGCAACTGGTCAGCACGGTGAACAGGACTGGAACTTGGCGGCCAGCAATTTCAATGCGAGCAGTGCACATGCCCCTGACGGCAACAGTGGCGCCATTGGAGACGCGTACAACTCGAGTGACGGCAGGCGTAAGAACTTTTTTGGGGCGACGACATAGGTTACCGCTCATTATGGACACTTGGGCTTCAGTGTAAATCAATGCCGTCAACGGGACACCATCTGCGTCTACTTCAATTAGGTTCGTGTTTGTGAGAAGCGTCAACAGAGAATTTGGACAGGACGAACGTAATGCAGCCCTACCCCCAAGAGCTGCATGGCCTAGTTTTCCGTCCAGCGGTTGGGCGAGGAAAAGCGGCGAGGTTGGGCCGACGGGGAGCGACGGCGTTGAGGCGACGGCGATCGCACGGAGGAGCGGCTGTCAGGGGCATCAGAAGTAGGGTATGGACGGCGAGGGGAGTAACAGCGAGCGTCGGCGTATGGGCGAGGAGCAGGGAATGAGCTCCAATACGGCGGCATCCAGGTGGTGCGGCTGTGGCGGTATACGTGACAAACTCGGTGGCAGCGGAAGCAGATCGGTTTGTCGTCTGGGGTGCGCCATTCAGCAGGATTGCGTGTTCTGGGAGCGAAGTACTGGTCATTACAGGTTGTGGACATGGGAATGGGTGCCGAATCAGGTCGGGAGACAGAGCAGGCGGTAGGGATGCCAAGGTTTGCAATTTCTTGCCACACAACTGCTTGAATAACGGAAATAGTAGGGGCCGCTTGCTCAAAGGTACCGTCTAGGGGTCGCAGATGAAGGGGGGCTAGACCCGCCGCTTAAATCTCACGGCGAACGATACGCGTGACGTTCTCTTGAAATGGACGTGTGGCGGTAAGAGCGGAGCAAGTGGACGTGGAAGGAGTGTTTGGGAGCCGGGAAAACTGTGGGATGACGCGGCGGCTTTTGGCAACCTGGAAGCGGCGGCATTCTTTGACGATGGCGTCGACAGTAGAAACGTCATTATAGACGAGCAAATTGAAGGCGTCGTCCGCGGTGCCTTTTAGGATATGGCCAACCTTGTCAACCTCGGTCATGTGCTCGTCGACTTTCCGGCAAAGCGCGAGCACTTCCTGTGTGTAGGAGACATATGATTCGGTCGACGACTGGACACGGGTAGCAAGCTCTTTTCGCGCAGCCTGTTGGTGACCGGACGGGTTGTCAAATAGGTCGGGAAGCCTCTGTTTGAAAATGTCCCACCTGGAGAGCTCGACCTCATGGGTGCGAAACCATGCACGCGGTGTCCCGTCCAGATAAAAGATCACATTGGCAAGCATGAAGGTAGCGTCCCAGTGGTGGCTTCGGCTAAAACGCTCATACATGCTGAGCCAGTCGTCGACGTCAACGCTATTTTAGGCGGAGAATATCCCAGGATCACGGAGACTAGGAACAGTAACTTACGTTGTGGTTGGCGCCGCAGGTGTAGGTGGCGACGGGGTGGTTCCATCAGAAGCCATAGCTGCGAAGACGATGGTGCGGCCACTTCGGAGCTCCGCGGCAAGGACGGGGAACGTTCCACCTCCACCACAATGTTACGCGAAGGACGAGTCAGTAAGACGATCAACTATTTACAGTTTATGTTTCCAACAGCGGTTGCAGCTCTGTAGATGTAGAAGTAGAGCCTTGGAGTTAGTGGCACATACCCACTCTGGGGGATTGGCCAAGAACCGGGTAGTTTGAAATAACAATGAGAAAAGATATTTAAAATAATGCAAATATAAATGTGGTAATATGTACGCATATGCGAATGAATAATTAGAATATATCGCATGACTTGAATAGAATAAAGGAATAAATAATGCCTAAAAAAAGAGGTAAAGAGCTAGTCATCAAATTTGTAAAAATATTTCGGAAACCTAAGCCCTGATTTTGTCATATAAATCTTTCTGACCCTGCAATGTAATTCTGGATGGCATCGACAACCTTCCTGTCGCTGTGCCCAAGGGTCATCATCATCATCATCATCATCATCATCATCATCATCATCATCATCATCATCATCATCATCCTATATTTATGTCCACTGCAGGACGAAGGCCTCTCCCTGCGATCTTCAATTACTCCTGTCTTGTGCTAGCGTATTCCAACTTGCGCCTGCGAATTTCCTAACTTCATCATCCCACCTGACTTTCTGCCGTCCTCGACTGCGTTTCCCTTCTCTTGGTATTCATTCTGTAACCCTAATGGTCCACCGGTTATCCAGCCCAAGGGTAGAGGCCCCCAATGATAGTAAATTTTGAACATTTAATTCGAATCTAAGAAGGCGGAACGGTGTTTCTAAGGTTCTTTTTCGCAATTCAGATTATCTTTGACAGACAATCAGAAAATGATCTAATGTTTCATGTTTTCCACAATAGGGACAGTTAGGTGAGGGAACCAGACCAGCTTTGTGTAGGTAAAAATTTAAAAATTGAATTCTGCAGCGTAGTCTAGTGATTGCGACTTCAAGTGATCGCGTTTGACAGAGCTTCCTATTCCAATAATGCGACAAGTGCTGAAAATCTGAGAAGTTTGTTAAAGGAGGGGCGTGAAGTTCAACAGTGGAGTTTTCGCCTCCAAATTGGCGAAAGTGAAGACGGCATCTAACAGCGGGAGGACACGTCATAACGCCGGTGATGATGTATTGTTTCACTTGTCGAAAAATTGCAACTAACGTGCGCTTCCGAAGCAAAATTCGTTTACATAAATGGCAATGGTGTGTCGGGGACGGTACTTATACACACTTGGGAGCATCTCTTCACCATAAGCACTCATTTTGGCAGTTTTTATTCGTCTGCTAAAAACATTTCTGTGTTTGCTTTACTAAAGTCACCCATGACATCACTATAAAATAGAGGAATGTTGTGGACCTGAGTTCCCTCTTCCACACCACGTCGACCGACCCATGAGTTGTCTCGGTTCTGCCTCCTAAACTCGCCACCGAAGTCACCAATTGTGTTTATTCCCCACCAATTCTTCATAGTAGCTATGTTTCGAGGCCTTCAACTGACTACCTCAAACTCTTTTCTCTATAGTTGTCAATTATTCCTGCTATTTTCCCTCACTTTCGCGTGCACACCACTACGGCTGACACAAGGTTTGTTACTCGACCTGCTTATTTCTTGTGAACTCAGCCAGTACAAACTTTCTTTGCGGCGGCTTCCTCAGATCCTCTTGGACGTACGGTATGCAGTCGGCGGTATGCCTCCACAGCACCATTATAAACATCCTTGTCTCTAGCATATTACCGAACCTGGCTGAAGATCTCCTCCTTGTCAATAGCGTTGCGTTATGAGTACTGCGATAATTTTGGCTTCAGTGGCCATCTCCGGTTAAACTACTTGAGCCAATCGCATAATTGCCAACTATGCTCTTCCTGTTCCTCGCCTTCGCATTGGTGCGTCTAAACAAGTATTTCAACGGCATTTGAACAGCGCCTTTGAGTGATGGTGTAATTCTTCGGCGCATGACGAGCCATGGTTCACATCATTAATTCGTTCCTGCTTATGCATGTAAAATATTAACTCTGTGTAATATAAGCAACGCCATTATCTTTTAAGTGCTAGCCATTTGGTTGCCTAGTCCATGATCAGAGCAAGGTGATGCTGAGGGACGTGGCGATTGGCTCCAACAACTGTGGCCCAATCTTGGATATTGTGCAGTAGGCCCCCATGTTCGGCTCGAAGCTAGTGCTACGGCCTGAAATAGACAGCTCGGCTCGGAGTTCAGAGAACTTAGAAGCGCACTGGACGCCGAGCGAAGCCGATGCGCTTGAGAAGGCTCTCGCGTTCTTGGCCGTTCATGGTGGCTGCTCGGGGCAGAATAGCATTCTTCTAGAGAGAAGATATTCTCCATGATCCTGAAAAGGAAGTTGAAAGTGAAACTTTGGAAGCCGGTCAACTAGTGGTTCCCATGTTACATGGAAGAAGTGTATTGCGTTACCATAAGCACCGCGATAGAGACCATAAACAGTGGCCGATGTAACTGCTTTTAAGTACGTAGAATACGCTGTCTAATGAATATTGCTACACGCGTGTGGCATTTGACTGTTTGAACAAGGCGCGTGGGCTCCATCACTCGAGAAAAGAGGAAGAAGAACGAGCTAGGCTCGCGCGGTGAAAAGGCTGAGGAAGAAGATGTTTGGCGCACAACTCAATTTCTATTGATAACAACAAGACCTTGGTCAGCAGTGAGAACGCTCGCTCGCTCGTTCGATCGGGTCGGTTCTTCTCTCCTTGGCTTGCACTCTGGGCCGGGTTGGTTAAATACCGGGTAGTTCTCATTATTTTTGTTGATAACTGTGTTTGTTTCTTTTCTTTTCGGTTAGGTTGAAGCAGCCCATTTTGTTCATTGTGATACATTTGCGACTGCACTGATGTCCAGGAATTCCTTGACATCAGTGCCGGACCAAGGGGAACTCCCTTGTCCAGGAGAATTCCTGGACAGGGGAGTTCCCCTTGGTCAGCTTCTCTACAGAATGATGATCTACCTTTAGACCTCTTTCTCCGCAGCGGCGTGAGCAGCATTCCCGTCGCGTTGGTGCCCTTGCGTGGGGCCTCTATCAGATTGAACAACCCTAAAGCTACCCAAGAACAACTACATGCTGTGACTCCCTACTACCAGGGTATCACTGATGTCCGGCAGTTCGGTTGAGGTGGGATGTGTAGACCAGGCATGTGTAGCGGACCTGTTTAAGTGTTCCTCATTTGCTTCCGTCCCGGTGAGTGCGGATATTCCACAACATCTTGCATGCCAAAGGGCATTGTACGTGGAGTCGACTCGCAACTAAGTCCATCTGACACCTTGGAGAAGCTCTCTATGGCAGGCGTGGTAGCTGTTTACCGCTGCAATCGCGTTGTGGACAATAAGAGAGTCCCCACTGAGTCAGTGATTGCGACCTCTGCAGGCACTTCTTGCCCATCGGAAGTTAAAACGTGGCCTTTAGTATTCATAGTCGATGCGCTGGCGCCACGTCCTCTAGAATGCCGGAATTGCTGGCGATATGGCCATAGTTCTGGCGGATGTAAATCTGGTCTACGATGTTGCACATGTGGTGAGGGTCACTCTAACAGTGATTGTACAGCCCAAGATCAGAAGTGTTGCCTTTGTGATGGATCACACCCTGCTGACTATTCAGACTGTACAGTTCGAGTGGAAAAAACGCAGGTGTTGGAAATAATTGATCAAAGGAAGTGTTCTAGGAGAGAAGGTATTGCCACTGTTAAGGAGAGGACTCACGGGTATTCTGGTATTACTGCCCCTCATCCTTCTTTCACAGACGCGACTATTACGCAGGCAATTAACGCCGCAGTTGAAAAAGCAATGGCCAACGCAATGGAGCGATTAGTAGTCAGCATCTCTGAATGCATATCTGAAGTAGTCAATACCCAGATCGCTAATATTCTGCAGTTAGCAACAGCAATGACTCCTGACACCTCTAAACTTCCAGCTATTAGAGAAAGGAGAGATATAAATAACGTTGGCGCTCTGCCCTCTGAAAACAGCTATGAAAACTCATCTTCCTCGAAACGTGACCAACATACTCTAGAATTACACGTCTCCACAAACGTTGACCTGGATGCACGGGCTCAAAAACGCAGCCGGTCCCCGTTGAACCGAGCTTCTTCTATGTCCCCTCAGAACAAGTCCAAAAAGTCTGCGCCCAGTACAGTTCTGAAGGAGAACATTTTGCAGAAGGTTGTTCCTCCTGCAATACTATCTTCAAAATAGGATCCTTGAGAGTATTAAAGTGGAAATGTCGTTCGATATTTGCTGCTTATACAGATTTACATTGTCTTACCGTTCAGTTAAATCATGATATAATCTTGTTGCAAGACACTTGGCTTACACCAGATAGCTATTTTCATTAAAAATTATCGTTCATTCCGATTAGATCGATCTTCGAGAGGAGGTGGTTTACGGACTCTGATATCTTCCAGAATTTGCCATAGGGCAAAGATAGCTCTAAAGCTACTGTCCTCCGAGTACGAAATACTAGTGTTAGACATAAGCCTTCCAGCTGGTCGGCCATTTTTTATAGCCAATGCATATTTTCCCTCAGGTGTTCACGACACGCGCCCTTTCGATACTATCATTACTATATGCGGAAAAGATGTTTTACTAGCTGGGGACTTTAACTCCCACCATATTACATAGGAATTAAAAGCATATTAGACTGGCAATCGCTTATGAAACTGGTCCCAGGACAATAATCTTACGTGCGCAAATTCAGGACGACCTACTTTTGTTAGAGGTCAGACTGCTTCTGCCTTAGACTTGACTTTTGCAAGCTCAAGCAATTCCCTGGCCGCCTGGTCGACTGTTGATCATGCCACAAATACCGACCACATACAGGTCATTTTTGATATTTTACGGACAGTTACCTCCTGCCTTTCTAATACGCGTACTTTCATTAACTACAGTAAATTTCAAAAGTCCTTGCGATCCGCACTGGTTTCTCTGACTGATGTTAGTCTCAAATCGAAAGTACTGAGCATTTGCTCTGTTTTAAACGATTAGCGGGAAAGATCTCAATTTGTTATACAATCAGTTAAAACGAATTCTTCCCCTCGGTGGAATGATGAGTGTTCGCGTGACTATACAGGCGAAGGAAGGCAGCTTGGAAAAAACTTTTGCATCATCAATGCCCTCAAAACTGGCTGGATAACAAATTCTATGCAGGTACTTTTAGAAGGACAGTGTTGAAGGCTCAAGATAAGTACGACACCCAGCATTTTGCATTTCTTTCTAAATCAAACAATAAACACGCACTGTTTAGATTTCTACGCGCCAAGAAAATGATTCGGCGACCAATAAATGCAGAATCCGCAGTTTTGTCTCCAGAAGTAATAAAGGGTTCATTGGAGGTAATCCCTAGAGAGCTAGAACGTCGCTTTTCTTCCCAACAACCATTAGCTCCATTGCTATCACCATCTGAGGAAGATTTCACGGAAGTTTCGAAGGCTGAATTATCAGATGCTTACTATGCTTTTCATCAGCGGCTCCGGGCCCCGATGGAATCACCTCGACCATGTTAAATGGTTTATATAAAGAATCACAAGAATGTTTATTAGACATCATCAATTATTCCGTCAGAAAGGCATGGGTTCCATTGGAGTGGAAAATTGCCAAGGTCATTCACTTGCTTAAAAATCCGGGTGACGGCTTTATATTAGACAATATCAGGTCAATCGCGTTAAGTTCAAATTTCGTAAAATTGATTGAAAGAGTTATCAATATTCGTGCCGTAAATTTTCTTAATGAGCGATCGACTCTGAGTCCGAAACAAATTGGTTTCAGATCATAGTGCTCCATATGGCAGGTCCATATTGACCTTGAAAGCCGTATTCAGCTAGCACGGCGCCAAAGGCAGTATGCGGCATTAGTCACTCTAGATATCTCAAAAGCATATGACAGCGTTGAACATGTGATATTGATCAATCAGCTTCAGAAGATTAAGATTCCAAAATACCTTCAAGTATGCATTGCATAATTTTTAACGAACAGAGAATTTTATTGCTTCCAAAGCGGCATTTCTTCGGCTAGGCACGCGCCGTCAAGAGGCGTTCCACAAGGGGCAGTACTTTCTCCAGTCTTATTTAATATTCTAATGAGTTCCATCCCATGTCACGATGATGTACATATTTATGTGTACGCTGATGACATAGCGTTTTTTTTCTTCGGCAAATTACAGCCAAGAAGTTTATCAAGTATTACAGAAATACTTGTCTGCTATAAAAAAATGGCTTGATGTGATGCATCTCTGTCTCAACGTTAACAAATGCTCAGTGCTAGCGTTTCCATTAAAGGACCTCGAATATATATATATATATATATATATATATATATATATATATATATATATAGATATTGACTGTCTCTACTTGTGGGATAATATTTAGATGATAGGACATATATATATATATATATATATATATATATTCTATCATCTAAATATTATCCCACAAGTAGAGACTGTGAAGTATCTTGGCGTGATATATGACGTTTCACTGTCTTCGAAGGCGCACATTGACTATGTTGCAACAAAAGGTGTTCGTGCGGTTGGCTTGCTGCGTAGGCTGAGCAATAGTTGATCAGGAACGTGAAGGGCAACGCTTTTAACAATATACCGCATGTATGTTCGACCTGTATTGTAATTTGGATGTATACTGTACTCTGTAGCTCCTGCATTTAAACTTCGCCCCCTTGTTCTTGAGCAGCAGGCCTTGCGGCAATGTTTAGGGCTACTTTAATTTGTAGCAAATGAAGTTTT
Source organism: Dermacentor silvarum (assembly GCF_013339745.2). Lineage (NCBI taxonomy): Eukaryota > Metazoa > Arthropoda > Arachnida > Ixodida > Ixodidae > Dermacentor > Dermacentor silvarum. Next base: position 52,322,461 of record NC_051158.1, on the reverse strand, counting down.
ACATCTGGAAGCTAGAGTGCCATCTCCTATTACGAGGTTTCGATTATTAGCTCTGCGCTCATATTTAAGACTATATGCATCTCCATAAGGCATTCACAAACAGTTTTTATCTCCCAGCCAGATTGTTTTTCGGCTTGTACTGGCCGCGATTTCGCACACCACACTAATTTTTATTCACACTCTCCTAGATCAATTAAACATACAAATTCGTGAGGTGAGTCCGGTTGTTTACAACACAATTTCCATTAAACTTCATTATTATGATGTTTTTTTTTTCTAAAATGCAAAGGCATTATCTTACCGCATGCTAAGCTCAATCTTAAATGATTACTTTTTGCACGTTCCGATGGAGACAGTTATTGCCACTGACGCTTCTCAACATGAAAAAAAGTGTGGAATTGGAATAGTTTCTCCCATTATTGATTGGTCGTTCTCTCTTCGCCTCCCAGACTTCGCACCGATCTTTCTAGCGGAATTTTACCTGTCGTTCTAGCCCTCCGTAAACTCAATACATCAACACGTTCCACAGTGGTCGTGACGGATTCTTTATCTCTGTGCTCCTCCCTCACAGCTTCCGATATTTCCCCGGTTTTGCGAGCTTTCAGATCGTTAGTGCCCTCTCACTTACCTTCGATTGGATTGGTGTGGGTACCAGGGTATAAGGGCCTATTTCTAAACTAAATGGCAGATTCGCTGGTGAAAGCGTCCCTGAATGGCCCGGTAATTCAAATCCTACCGGTTTCAGCTTGCATCATAGGGGCTAGATTTTGGGGAAAATCACATCATGCTGTAGGCTTTACTGAAAGAGAAAGATAAAACTTTATTGTGTCCATGATGAGGTCTGGGAGCAGCGGGGGATGGGAGACTAACCCCCAGGCCAGCCCTTGCTTTCTGGCGGCGTCTGCGGCCATGAGGACGGCCCAGAGCTGCTCTTCTGAGTCCAAGCTGAGCAGCAAAGTCTCCCACCGTAGGTACGACGCGTGTAGTGTTAGTGCGGTGGGTGTTGGTGGGTGTTGGTGGGTGTAGCTTTTTGGCATGCCCAGATGATGTGATCGAGGTCAGCGCGGTCCTCGCAGGCTTCGCACAGTTGGGAGTATACATTGGGGTAAATGCGGTGGTATAGCACGGGGTTTGGGGAAAGTTCGCGTCTGAAGTAGTCGTTAGTGGTGGATTGTGATTTATTCAGTATTTTGTGTGCGGGGGGTAGCATAACCGCTCTTTGCAGTAGTGGAGGAGGATTTCTCTGAATGTGACTATTCGTCGCGCGCGTGACCGCGATGCACAACAGAGGGCTCGTCAGGATCGGAAGACGCAGGAGATGGATGATGCGCCTGGTGTGCGAGAGCTCGGGCGGCATCGTGGGCGGCTTCGTTTCCAGCTAGACCCGAATGACCAGATGATCTGTACCAGATGATCTGTATAGAAGAGCCCAGATGATCTGTACGCGGCGTTGCCTTGAGGCGGGAGTGCCGGAGAGTATTTTCTGTGCTTAGGGGTGCTATGAGTCCTCTTGTGTAGCTGCGAGTGGCCGATTTGAATCGCTGATGGTGTTGTGTGCATTGGTAGATGCATAGGCCAAGGCGATGGCCGTTTCCTCTCCTTTTTCGGGTTGAGTGGTGAGTATTGATGTGGCCGCGGCGGGGCCGTACTGCGAGCCCACTACTACGACGACTGCCATGGCGTTCTGATGGGGGTATTCCGTGGTGTCCACGTTGGCTACCTCTGCGGGTTGGTCGTAGCACTTTTGTAGATGTTTAGCTCTGTCTGCACGTCGCTCCTGATTGTGTTCTGGGTGCATATTACGAGGTGTGGACGATATAACTAACTGAGCGCGAATGTTTGGAGGGACCGGTACTTTTGGTCCGAATTGGCTGGTGTAGGTTACGCCTAGGGTGCGCAGCATGTGCCTGCCCGTGGTGGAGTTGGCGAGTCGTTCGTATTGGGTTATATGCTGAGCTTCAATAAGCTCGTCTATGGTATTGTGAATGCGGAGGGCGTCCAGTTTCTCGTTAGATGTGGAAACGTAGGGCTTGCTTGTAGGCCCTCTTGATCATGGTGTTGAGATTGAGCTTGTCAGTCGCACTGAGGTGAAGGTACGGGGCGACATAGGTGATCCTGCTCAGGGCATAGGCGGTTACCAGACGAATCAGGTTGTTTTCTTTCATGCCGTGATGTCCATTTGCGGTGCGTGCAATGAGGCGAGTGGTTTGGTGTACATGACTATCTAATTTCTTGAGCATCTCCGTGTTTCTGCCGTTTTGTTGGATGCGTAAACCAAGGATACGGATGCTAGGCACTGTAGATATGAGTTGCTGATGGCACGTGGAGTTGTATCTCGGGGGGATGAGGGTCTGGGCGTCGACCTCCCCACGTAGGCTTGTATAGAAGGAGCTCCGATTTCTGTGGGGAGCAACCAAGGCCGCGTGGTTCTAGTAATGCAACAACCTCGTTGATGGCTTGCTGCAGCGTGTCTTGGATGTCCCCGTCGCAGCCCCCGGTGACCCACAGGGTGATGTCGTCCGTGTAGAGGCTATGCTTGAGGTTGGGGATGCTCGCTAATGCAGGCAGTAATCCGAGCAGGGCTACGTTAAACAGAAAAGGGGACAGAACCGATCCTTGCGGCGCACCTTTGCTGTCAAGGTGATTAATTGGCGACTGCAGCCCTCCGATGGTGATGGTGGCTGTGCGACCTGTAAGGAAATCCTTCACGCAGTTTTATGCTCGGTGTCCAACCTGGAGTTGTGGCAGTTGGGTCAGTATGGCCTCATGCGTGACGTTATCGAAAGCCTTAGTTAGGTCTAGCCCCAGATGGTTCTGGTGTCCAGCCTCCAGCTTTTATCGCCATCGATAATTTGGTGCTTGAGCTGAATCATGATATCTTGAGTAGAAACTTTAGCGCGGAAGCCAACCATGGTATTGGGGAAGAGATCGTTGTCGTCCATATGTTTGTGTAAGCGTGTGAGGATGAGGTGTTCGAGGACCTTTCCGACACATGGGCTTTACTGAGACGATCGCTCTGAAAGATAAGTACCGTTGTCATGAGTTCTGCGTAGGTGTTATGGAGACATAACGCTAGGGGCCCCTCTGTTCGTGTACTGAGGGGTAGCGCGAGGGCCGCTTCGTAGGTCCTTCTGGTTTAAACTTCAACCTGACCTGCTTCGCCCTTGTCAAGCGAGGGGTACGGCAGACCGTATGCCACTCTTCTCAGGACGCGGGCCTGGACGAGCGTTATCGTAACTCTTTCACGCATACGCTTTCTGTGGTTGGTGATACGAAATATTATTATGGCTATCGGCTTCACCGTAGTTTTCAAGGTGGTGAAGGTGTGTTTGGCCTTGTCGCTGCTCTGCACCCAGAAACTCAGAACTCGGGCGCGGGTGACCTCGCCGATGACGTGGCTGTCCACCTCCAGCGAAAGGTCGCCGTTAATTTTATAACATTTTTCATGTATGGTGATGACTTCCGACTTATCCGGCGCGCAGCTAAGTCCGCTATTTCTAGCGAACATAGCTGCTTCCTCTAGTGTAGGTTCTTTCTGCACTAGCGAGCCTTCGTCACTAGCAAAGTGATATAATCCGCATCAAGGATATAACCGACCTGCGGTATCTTCTCTAGGGCAGGAGCGAGTCTGCGCATGCCAATGTCGAATAGCGGAGATATTATGGAGCCCTGCGGTGTACCCTCATTTGCCATTTGAAGTTGATGTGATGCTGTCTCTCATAGCGTGATGGTAGCTGTTCTATCAGAAAGCAAGGATTTAATGTCTCAACAGTGTCCTAAAAATAAAAAAAAACATTTTGTTGAGTGTTTCATGAACAATGGAATGTTATTACGTCAAACGTAAGGCCTCAATTAGCGTTGTGGCTGGCAGTGGTCATAGCGGTCCTCCTGAGATTATTGCACACTGTTCGTTAACGAACAGCGTAAGGTGTTCTAGGACCACGTCGCCGAGATTCCGAATCATGGAGTTGGTGATCTTATCCGACCTCGGGGCGGATTATTGTTGGCGGCGTGGGCCGCTGCGAACACTTCCGCTTTGTTTAGGGGTGTCTAGTTCAGGGTTCCATCTATTTCATGGTGGTCAGTACCCTCGTACTTCATGTTGCATAGTCGTACGATACCATGCACGTCTTAGCGGTGCACAGGGTGTCTTTAAGAAAGCTACAGAACTGAATCGAACCATCGGTGCCAGCCGCGCTGCGTAATCGTTAGCCCCATCTGAGAGGACAGCTGTGCGCCTGTAAAGGATTAGGTTGATTCGCTGCCTCTTCGTTCTTTTCAACAGGCTGCGCCTTCTCTACCGCTAGTGCAGAAGTTGTTAGTCGATCGCTCTGGTTCCTGCCGTGCATGCGATCACCTTATAATTTTTATTTTGCGTCTGTTGGATGAACGTCACCCAGTCGTTGACGTCACTAGGCATCTGCTCCGGCAGGGCGCAGTTTTGAAAGGTCGCCCAGTTCGTTGTATATCACCCGTGATTCAGCACAGCTTATGCGCAGCGATTCACGTGCTTGTAATGAAATGATCGTTTCCTAAATGTTGGTCTAGGTTCATCCACCTCACTTTCTTAATGTTAAAAGTGAATGTTAGGTCTGGGAACCTATCCCTGCTGACGCTGTTACCTAACCTTGTGGGTGCCGTTGGCAGAGTCGGTAGTCGAAAGTCCAGCCTTTATGTCATGTATTTCAGTAAAGTCCCCTTGGGGTAGTCTCTGACATATCACCGTGAGGTGGAGTGGGGGGAGTATTAAAATCGCATAGAACCACAAGTTGATCTTTGGCTCCCGCTGACAATTTTGCTTCCGAGAAAGGCTCGGCGAAGTCCTCTCGTTTGCGTTTTGGCGGGCTATAAACGTCTAGGATGTTCGCACGCACCTTGCCCCTTTTTTGCTGAAGGATGCTCACAATTTGGTGATTGACCTCGAACTGGCTGGGGTATCTTTTGGTGACAGTGATGGACTTGACTACCAGTGTTGCAACGCGAGGATAGTTTCAAATGTAAAGGGTGTAATATCCTAGCAGTTTAACACGTCGATTCCCGACTTCCTGCAAAAATATTGTTGCACGGACGCGTTAGTGAGGAAAACGATCACCGCTGAACGTGCTTGCGGTCCTGGGTTAGAAAAGAGGAAGAGGACGACTCTGGGTTCATCAACCAGCTGGCCGCTCTTGCGCTCACCTTCGCGACCTACAATAACGGCCCCCTTCATCTGTAAGGGTGACAAACGGTCTCTTTCGCGCGTAACAATATTAATCATGTGGAATCAGTGCTGAATGAGTATAATTCTGGAGTGGTTAGCGCTCGCGAGTGAAGCGTGCGCCATTACAGTGTCAGATATTTAGTTGTTCGGAGCTTGGTGTTAATTTAGGTTGCGCCATTGTTGTTGTAGTGGGTGCGTAAAGACCTGCGTCTCGCCGCTTTGTTCTTCCGCTTTGTTGAGGAGGGAGTTGCCGCTGATGTTACGTTAGAGCCCACACGACTTTTGGAGTTTTGGCGTCTCTACAGTGTTAACTCTACCTTTAAAGTCGCGATTACATTTTGAGACTGGCTAAAAGCTTCTCTAAGTTACTGATTTTCTTTTGCGAACGAAGTGCCCGCGTTCACTAAACTGCTTTCGTATTCTTCATTATCTGTCACCGGAGCAGGGCACATGACAACGCCAGGCGATTTCACCTAACTGGTGGCTGGGCGAGCGGCTGTCCTCGTATTCTCAGGGGTCTGGTTCCGTTCAGAACCTTATCTCTGCAGTTTGGGCCTTTGGGTTATAGCCGGAGTCCTCTTCCTTGACCTTGCTCGCGATATGGACCTGGATCGCTAGCGCGGCTTCACCAACGACTACCTTTCGGAGCTGAATCAGCGCGGGCGATGTTTCAACAGCTGCCCCTCCCTTCTAGGTATTTTCTATTGGGGAACTGGTTTCAGTCGTTTTAAGGTCGAAGCACCTTAGGACCGAGCCCTGTCCCCCCCCCTCGTCGTACGTAGCTCTAGTTTGCATAGAGCCCGCTATTGTCGCACAAGGGCGTTCGTTCCCGACGCGCGCCTTTCTTTTTCTCTTCAGCCATGGATGATAACAGTCGCTTCTGATACCGGCGCGCCCGCTATGGATGAAAAGGCGAGAGCGGCAGCTCAACTGCAATCGGAGTCGCGGGTTCGCAAAGCGGCTGCAGCACGACAGCGCCGGCATGCGGACCCGGAGCTGAGGGCGCGCAAAGCTGCAGCAGTACGGCAACACCGGCAAGCGGACCCGGAGCTGAGGGCGCGAAGCTCGCGCTTGAACCGAGCGTCGGCGCCACCAACCTCAGGTAGAGAACGCTTCCGGTGTTTTGCCGTCGCTTCCCGCGCTCTCACCGCCTCTGGGTCCTCTTGCCGGCGTCGCCGTGCTGCTGCACTGATCACAAGGCAGTCTTAATGAAGGAAAACGAAGTCCGCACCTCAATACCATACATGACAATAAAACAACATTGTATACACTGTACACATGTGTTGTCACTAATTTGCATGTTCGAGTGGGCAATGTACGGGGGATTCACGGTTACCCGAATGATTCCCCGGTGCTTCGCCCACTCATCGTCATTCACGTTGTGGATATGTGGTGTATTTTTACACTGCCTAACCTCGGTAACGTGGCTTTTTTCAACATGCCGCACACTTAGAGCCACATTCATTTCCTTGGGTCGGGTCTCGCGTTCCACACGTGTGGCAAACTGTAACGCTCAGTGTATTGCGCACGTCCATACGATGCCTGGTCGGGTGGCAGACCTTGCGCACTTTGTTCGTGGGTTTGTAGAGGTAGCACATAGATTCCACCCAATGAAGTAAACGCATCTGGTCGGAACACCGCCCGTGAAGGTGCGAATGGCGGTTTTGGACAACCACCATTCTAGTCTTGGAGTTCATTCTGTATGTGCCGTTTCAGCTTCACAGCTCTCTAATACTCCGTGTCCATTCACTGCTCTGAGGTATCCAGCACGCTAATAGAAATCCAGCCTATTGGCGAACTGCAGACGATTGGCCAATCTGTTTTGCCTGCCGGCATAACGGTCAATTTGCACGTTATTGTAATAACCGCATTTTCTCCTCCCCTCTGCCAGTGCCATTCACCAGCTATTATCGTCCCGAACAGAGCACGCGTCTTTACAAGCCTCCATTTGTACCGCAACAGCCCAACGATGTCGCTCATCCAACATTGAAGTGTCCTTCGTTGTCACTCAGCCGTCACCAGTCCTGTTCACCACCAGGTCGTCGGCCATCGTTCATACCGTCCCCGATGCAGTCCCGATGCCCGCCTCCAGAGAACTAAGCTATGTAGCTCCCGGAGGTGATGCTGCATTGACAACTTGACCGCAAAACCTTCTGATCACTTTGCCAACCAAACAAAACATCATAGACGCTCTAGTCGACGGCTTCAGTGTCTCACCAGTCCTTGACAATGGGGCGTACATATCTGTCATGAGTGCCGAGTGGCGCCTACGCCATACAAAGTACTCACTCCCGCTGCATCACGCATCCTTCGCGTCGCCGACGGAGGAGTACCTACCGTTCTTGGTATGTGCACATCTCCCATTGGCACCGCGGACCGCCTAACTACTGTTACGCAGTGCACCACGCAGCAGCACCAGACGTTTTGGCTACTCGACCACTGAAGCTACGCGTAACAACGGAGTCGCGGGGAGCAACTTTCGCAACATCGCGAGAACGGCGTTGTGAACGCGGGCATCGCGAGCAACTCACTGTGCTTATTATTCCCGTAGTAAGAGAACTCTTACTGCAATTATTGTGGCCGAGGAAGCTATCAACCCATATTGGGTTCCTTTCATTGCTAATATAGCTTCGCCTGTCGAGAAAACAAACGGACTTTTGTATTTCCTCTTGGTATCTATTGTGCCTGCCATTAAGACAAAACAGGGAAGCAGGTTACGGGGCAGGGTCCTTCAATGAAATCTTGCAAATCCTTTGTGTAAGTTAAAATAAAGGAATCGCTAAATAGGTCGTTCGTGCGCTATCAAGGATGGGCGCAGCTATCTCAAACGTGTGTCTTGCCAAAGGTACAGTACCCTCATGTGATAAGTATTTGATTGTTTGATAACAAGATTCGGGATGGTTATTTGGATCCGAAGCGATACGCACCTCATTTACCAGTAGATTTTTTATGTATTTGTAACAATCTTTATAGCTACACTGTGAGGAACAGTTCCAAATTTGTAATATTTCGCTTGCAAATTCTTTTCAAATTTCCCCTATAACCACGAAAAAGGTTCTAAGCTTTGTGAGATAAACAAATCCGCCCTTTCTGCAACCATCATCGTTACGTTATTTGCGTGGACAGCGGCAGATAAATACTTTTAAATCCTTGTTAGAGGTAGAGAAACACCGTATTGCATATGCGCTAAAAACGCCAAGAGTGCTAAAAGTGTATTGAAAAAAAAAGTGCAATAATCAAACTGAGTATTATGTTTGCAGAGAGATCAAGCATTGTGATTTCAAGAACAAGGTTTTATCAGATAATCTGTCTCAATGACGACTATTCATCTATAGCATGTGCAACTCGCGCCGAAATATTGTTGTAACTTCTGCACCTACTGCTATTCTCATAATAAATGACAGCAGAAGTCGACGTGGTCCTCTCGCTCACGGAATCTAGTTGATTTTGGCGGATGAATTTCTACGAAATATAGAGCAGCAAAGGCGGCAAATTCAGAACGGGATAGATTGCTAGATATATATATATATATATACATGCTAACGACACTATATGTGCTTTCTAGCTCCGCTGGTTGATCACGCGATTTCAAATAAGCAGCCTACATGGCATATTACAATCCACAACGAGGGCAATGTGACCAGGGCTAGCCGAATATGTGCAATAAAACATCGTTAACGATTAGAGCCTGATTTTACGTATGATTTCATGCACGAAAAAAACTATGTATATAAAAAGTTTAAACAACTATTCCCGAACTAAGAGTAGCTGAGAACAAAGCCTCATTGGGGAAATACTCGAATAAATCCATCTAGGCTGATAACACCGTTTTTGTTACCGAATAAATATGGTATTAACAAATGTGCTTTTTCCACCTTCACAGAAAAATACATAAGCCAAATGGAAATGGCTTTTGATGAAATTGAATGGCAGCCGCTGTACCGTTGGGAACTTTGTAAGTTAACTGCTGTCTCTAACCCGCGAGCGCCTCCTTGCTATGTGAGAACAATTAGAATTGGAGCCTTTGCCAAAGAATGGAACAAATGCATATTTTTATGACACTTGAATACATGCCACAGCCTTCTCGGATGCTACATAAACAACATAATTAGGATGACGTATCTATGTTTAAGAAAAACAAATCTTACTCTTGCCTGCCAAAACAGTACATGATTGCAAAGCAAACTGCAGAGGGAGACTCCATTAATTTTGCGCTTATGGAGTCCTTGTAGGTTGGAGGCCCAAAAAAAAAACCATTTAGATCAGAAGCCATGGTGAAAATAACTTTTTCTTAATCATCATGTATCATTTCACTTACCCAACTACTTAAACTGCAAAAAAATGCCTCATTATATTTCTTGGCAAGTACTTTCTGTCATCATAAGTGTTTAAAGTGCTTGTCACACCAGTAATAATAAGTAACTCATGAATGTCTGAATTGAGTAAAGCTTCAGAATTTACGTAGTTAAGTGTATGGCCTGTATAATGAACTAGGATACATATGATGTGATAACGTTCAGGGAGTAATGTTTCAAAAGCTCCGCAAAGTGAAGAGAATTGCCCACTTGGACCCAATTTATATGGGAAAATGAGCTGCACATTAATATTCTTGCGTTATTTTTTGTGCTAATTCGCTGCACACACTTTATTACGAGGATTCGGTTTGCGAAATGTCATTTTAAAATGTTCATTCAGAAGAAAGGCTATCAAAGTTTGGGTAATATGAGATGGAGCAAAATCATGGTTTGAGAAAAAAGTTGAGTGATAGTTCAAACTACGTAAAATATGTCAAATACAACACATAGAGGCCATAGATGTCTTGTTATCGTATTTAAAGATAAAAATTAATGCAGAACTAATTACAAAATATCCATTCATTTTACAGACAGCTTCAAATAAAAAAAAATATTGTGAATAATGTTTGCAAAAAGGAGAGAGAAATGATTTGCGGAACCAATGCAGCGTGGTTTCGGTATCGCAATTCAAGCGTATGGGTTGAAAACTCGCTGTGACTTACAAACTAATGCCGATTAGAATATAATTTCTGGTTCAGAAAGTTTCTGAATGTTTGGGTACGCATAAACTGTAAAATATAAAAAAAATTATCTTGTGCAAGAAAATGTGTCCTCCCACCTTAATGTGCAAACTTGCGGAGTTCACAAGCGCTTATGCATCACAGCCCTATCGAAATGCCGCCGCCACGGCCGCTATCCAAACCTCGAGCTCAATCTCAGCAGCGCAACGCCATAGTTACTGAGGTATCACGGCCAGTGTTTCTGGGTGTTGGTGTTACCGCTTGTCTCTTTAAAATAAATTGTTACCGCGATCTATAAAAATGTACTTAGGCTAGCGCTGCGAACGGAATGAATTACCATTTGCCATTTGTATTTCTTAAGCAGTGGGGAAAGCCTCAAGAAAAATGTTTTTTGAGAAGCTGCAAAATGGCCAGGAAGTTACTGACCCTGTGCTCCTACAAGAAGTTCAGAGAACCTAATAGTTTCAGCGAAGTTTATTGCGAAGAAATCATTCCTCCCTCTGCATAAATACAGCACTGAAAACTAAATACTTCAAGGACAATGGTTTTGGGAAACAGTTACACTTCTAATTAAAAAATATTGTTACAATGCAAAGTAAAATGTAATTCTTTCATTAACTTCTGAAATTTTGCTTGCGGGCTTCTTTTCTGAAATTGGGGTATGCGCCCAAGAAAGAATTATTAGGACAAGAAAGCGAACATTGTGAATTATTTTTTGTATATGCGGAGTTATGCTGCTCTCAAACATCCTGTTTTCGGCTTGTACTGCTTCAAAAATAATAGCGATCGCACTCAGTTTTGGTTCGCCAGCTGCCCAGCGTTTTTATGGTTGCAGCACGCAGATAAACTGTGTGTCCCATCATTTATCAGCTGTTAGTGATTCTTGGTGTTTTCGCACATTCAGTCATAGGTGCTGTTATAGCGTGACGTCGCATATCAGTGCGCACCCAGTGCGCGCATTCCTTTTGTTACGGATCAGGTGATCCCTGTCTGCCTGTCGCTCTATATAAGTGCACTGTGAATAAACGGTCACAGCCACGGAAAGGAAGGCGGCGGCATCCTTTTGCTTGTTGGAATGCTGCCTGTTCGCTCGACGAGAAGGAGCAGAATATCGCACTGGCGACGAAGATAGGATGGGCCAACGAACGTGCCAAAAGTTTGGTAGTACGCTTTCACTAGCTCAGTACTGAAGCGGTAACAAGCGAGCACAAGAGAACAAGAAAGCGTCATAGACAGTCGGCGGTCGACAGCCACGGAAAGCAACTCTCCTTGTTTGCTGAAGGCGGCGGCAGCCCTGGCCCGAAGGCAAGGAAGCGACGCTAACGGTTGAAAAAAGAAATCGTCGGTACCACAGCCGAGTCAACGCAGTCATCGGGAGAGCGAACCGATAAGTATACAGTCACTTCACTGGAAATGGCGCGACTGGGGAAGCTAGACGATTACGTTTCGCGCTCCTTAACAGAAGAGTTAAATGGTTCTCGGACTTGGAAACGCGGGGAAGTGACCACATCCCAACTTATCTCACGATTTAGGGACTGACTAGCTCCAAGTGCTTAGGTGCCGTCCAATCCATCGACTGGCCGAAATTTAAATCAATCCTGGAAGACCGCTGTCGAGACGAGATGCCATCCAGCCTTGGGTACACAATAAAGGTGCCTTACAGGTTGCCACACATTCGACTTTGAAAAGCTTCAAACGCACCTAATTCGACATTGAGCTAGAGAAACTTCGCGCACTTCGACGCCGTGCGGAACGAAGATATAGGCGCACAAAGTCCATTCATGATTTGAGATTGGCCAGACGCACACAGAAGAAAATACAGCGTAAAAGGATAAGCTGGCTTCACAACGATGGGCGTCTTTCTGCGAGTCTCTGGATCCCCGAAGCCTTTCTCTTATATGGAGAACTGTTCGGGGCCTCCGTGCAACCCCTGGACAGCGCCACCCATTTAATTCCCTCGTCCTTTACCTACAATGCAGCGAGATTGAAGTCGCAGAATCCTTCTGTAGGAGGATGCCGGTGTAGCAAGTTTCCACTGGAACGCAGACTCCTGACCACTCACCATCCTCACGTGATCCCCGTATGGAGTGCCCTTTTTCTCTGGACGAACTTGAAGCTGCACTCGCCTTTATGCAGGCGTTCCTCAGCCCCAGGACCAGATGGCATTACATACCGCGCTTTGTGTAACCCGGTGAACGAGCTCGAATGGCACTCTTGCTCCTGTACAACGACTCGTGGCAGGACAGGCACCGTTCCCCAGGAATGAAAATCAAGTCGCCTGATTCCACTCCTCAAAGCTGGCAAGTCGCCTTTGGACATTTCGTCATACCGTCAATCGCGCTTGCAAGTTGTGTAGGCAAAGTAATGGAACGGATGGTTCTAACGCGACTGGAGTGGTACCTAGATCACTATGAAATTTACCCAGACACGTTAACAGGATTCAGGCGCGGCCCTTCGTCTATAGACAACGTTGTCGATTTGGTAACGTATGTCGAATTCTAGAAGGCCTGTAAACGCTTGTCTGCTGCCTTGTTTCTAGACGTTAAAGGAGCTTACGACAACGTCACTCATGAAGCCATCCTTAAAGCGCTAGAAGTAATAGGACTTGGTGGCAAGACATACCTCTGGGTTCGCAGCTACCTAGAGATGCGATCATTGTACGTGCTCACCGGGGATGGCCCGACACCCCAGTATTACAGTAGCCGCGGAGTCCCTCAAGGCGGAGTACTAAGCCCGACACTTTTTAATCTGACCCTTATTGGACTAATCGAGAACCTGCCAAGCACCGTTAGACTCTCTATCTACGCCGACGACATCTGTATCTGGACGTCGGGGGTGACACGGCTTCAGCTTCGCGCTCGGCTTCAGAAGGCGGCCTCATCGAAATCATGCTACCTTCGTAAACAAGGACTGGAGGTGACGTGGGAAAAAGTGCGCAGTGGTGGCATTTACGCGGAAGCCAATGTCTGCATACGGCATATCAAATCAACCGACAAGGGAGATATATATCAGCAAGAGTCACAGGTTCTTGGGAGTTGTGATTGACAGAGATCTGTCCTGGACTCCTCACGTCAACCACGTGAAAAAGCGCCTGATGGCTATTTGTCATCTGTTCAAGTTCCTTGCAGGAAAGAACTGGGGGGTATCCACACAACCCAGGTTACAGTATACAGGGTGTTGTTTGTTGGGTTCCTCCGGTACAGCCTACCTGTTATATCCAATACCTGCAAACTAATTTGCGTACAATTCAAAGCATTCAGGCGCAAGCTCTTAGGATATCCTTGGAGTACCACGCAGTGCGTCAAACGGCTGAAACTATCGCCATTGCTCAAGATTATTCAATCACAACGCACATCGCCATCGAGGCAATGCGTGCACATGTCAGGCACATTGTCCGGACTCCTTGTCACCACCTCGCCGCACTCACCGTGGAAAGACCCCGCACGTCATATAGCACAACTGTTAGTGCATATCGTTCCTCGATTACATCGGGGTACGCACCTCCGGCCAGGCTGCTGTCTCCTCCATGGTGTTTGTGCCGTCCTGAAGTCCAACTTAGAATTCCAGGACTTCAGAAAAAAGAAATGTCACAGTTTCGCCCTAAGGGCGAAGAAATGAATGCGATAGCAACACAGCAATGTCATACGAAGTAAGGTGAGCGGCTTTGGTAGCAACAACACGCAGAACTGTTGTCGACGCCATCGGCGTTTTGCCCGCGTTCGCTCAAAATGCGTGCGGCGTTGGTGACTGTTGCCGGAGCCTCTGATATAAATAGGCACTGCGTGCCGCAGCTAAACGTCGCCTCCCTTCCCTCCCCCTCCCCCGGCCTCTCGCTCGTTGGAAGAAGCGCGTTTGCCCGGGCCTGACCGGCCTGGCACAGCACCCCTGCAGACTCTGCAGCACGCCAAGGCCTTCCATCTCGGCCTGCTACGTGCCGCCTATGCCTGCCGGCTTTGCTTCGCCCAGCCATGGCGTCTCCACTCTATCCTTCTTTCGCTCCCACTTACCCCTCCCCGTGGCGCTGAGCCGTGCTCCCCTCAAGGGCTGCAGAAGATAGCGCCAACCTTTCCCTTTCCCTCAAGAACCACTTACCAGGCGCGTTTGCTCTACATACATGGTGATTGTGAAGGAGAACAGAGACGCCTACTTCTGCAGCCCTTAAGCGAGCACGGCGCAGAACGCGCGTTTGTTCTCCGCCGTGCGTTCACTCCCCGTGAAAGACGCGCCCCTCGCGCCCTTTCACTCGCACATACAGCGTTCGGCGCGCGGCGGCGATTTCTTCTCCAATGACGTCATACGGAACCTCACGGCGACGGCGACGGCGACAGCGACGGCGACGGCGACGCCGACGGCGACGGCGACGCCGACGGCAGAAATCTGCTTTTGAGTGTCCATATAATTGCTATCGCAATAAAAGTCAGATTTATCACCGTCTCCACTAAAGCAATTGAGCTTACTTTTGTTGTACGAGAGATACAGCAGTCACGTGCACGTCTATACGGACGGATCGTCTACATCGACCAGTTCTGGCGGTGCTGTGTTTATACCGACGAGAGGATTAACAATGCCATTCAAGACCTCACATGTCACGACGTCCACGGCTGCAGAGCTCACGGCTCTGCGCAGTGCACTTTAATTTATAGACGCAGAGAGTCCTGGTACATGGGCCATGTTTTCCGACTCGAGACCGGCTTTACAAAGTATGCAGGCAGTTCTCCGACGTGGAGCTCACGAGCAACGAACGTATGAAATTGTCAAACTTCAACACGACGTCAAACAGAAAGGCCACGAAATATTTTGCAATGGCTACCTGGCCATTGCGGGATCAGTGGAAACGATCTCGCTGACAAAGCTGCCCGAGAGTCACATCAAGAACAACCCAGCGTTCCCATTCCTCTTTCCAGGACAGACGCTGGAAGGCAGCTTCGTCACCTGGCACGCAAGCTCTCTTTATCAGAGTGGAACACCCCAAACATAAGGCGCACGAGGCTACACGAATTGAACCCTTCGCTCCAACTCCGACCTCCACCCGGGATTCACCGACGTGAGGCATCGCTTCTATACCGGCTGTGGTTGGGAGTGGCTTTCACGAAGGCGTACTGTGCTTTGATTGGAATGACCGAAAGTCCCACGTGCGACGACTGCGGCAGCGAAGAGAACATAGAACATGTATTGTGTCACTGCGTTCGATTTCAGTCGGAAAGACAAACTTTATCGAACGCATTGCGACGACTTGACGATCGACCGTTGTCCGTGCAGGTGCTCCTTGAAGACCGTCCCCATCGCTCGTCAGCCCACAAAACTGTGAAGGCACTGTTGTCTTACTTGAGGACGACTGGCCTATGTGAACGCCTTTGAATTGCTCAGGCCCTCCGCGTGCGTGCGCGAACTCACCGTGTTCTTCCTCCCCCCCCCCCCTCTCTCTATCTCATCTTTCTATTCCCTCTTTCCCGTCCCCCAGAGTAGGGTAGCCAACCAGACGCATTTCTGGTTAACATCTCTGCCTTCTCTTTCTCTCCTCCTCCTCCTCCTCCTCCTCCTCCTTCATGATGACGTTGCCGCCGGCCACTTAGGCTTCCACATGACCTACGACCGCATCAATACCCGCTGCTTCTGGCCTGAATTGTCCACAACGGTAGCCAAATACGTTGCCTCGTGTGCGTTGTGTCAGCACCATAAACGCTCCACACCCCCCCCCCCCCCCCCCCCCCCCAGCCGGTTTTCTTCAGCCTCTGCCATGTCCGACCGAGCCTTTAGAGTTTATTGAAATTGAATTATACGGTCCCTTGCTGTTGACGCCCTCCGGTTACCGCTGGATCGTCACTGCGGTACAACATTTAACAAGATACGCCGAGACTGCGCCTCTTCGATATGGTTCTGCTTCTGAGGTTGCTGTATTTTTCCTGCAATCCATAGTCTTGCGCCATGGTGCCCCTCGCGTTCTTTTGTCCGATCGTGGCAAAGCCTTCATGTCCCACGTCCTCGAGGAAGTCTTGCGCGAGACTAATACGAAGCATAAAACCACTTCCACATATCACCCGAAAACCAACGGCCTTACTGAACGCTTCCACCGAACGATTTCTATGTACTTACGTCCTGACCACACAAACTGGGACAACATCCTACCTTTTGTTACATTCGCTTATAATACTGCGACACAACGAACTACCGGTTACAGCCCTTTCTTCTTCGTGTATGGACAATCTGCCTCCTCCGTCTTCGACACCGAATTTTTTTTGTAACCTGATTCGCCTAACACCTCCCTCCCAGAAGAGCTTGCATCTCGAGTCGCGCATTGCCGTGAAATTGCTCATCGCAACACCGAAGCTACCCAGGAAGAAATAAACCTCGCTGCGGCAGTAACCGCCGCGACATCGCCTTCCATCCTGGAGACCAAATCCTCCTATGGAGGCCGGTTCGAACCCCTGGACTTTGCGAGAAATTCTTTCACCGGTACATTGCGCCCTACACAGTCCTACAACAAACTCCCGCAGTGAACTATCTAGTCACTCCGCTTCACTCCGTCGCGGACCACCTTCGTCGTAATGCATAAATTGTTCACGTCTCCCGCATGAAGCACTTTATTCCCCGTTCAGCCGATCTTTAGATTGCGGCCAGGTTGGCCGCTTCCACGAGGAGGGCAAATTAGTGTACGCACATTTCACGTACTTCATCGTTCTCATTTGTATATAGCCATCATCATCATCCCTGTTCTGCTTCTTCTTCGTGTTTGAGCCTGCGCCGTGCCGGCGGAATACACGGGTCTGTCAGTGCTGCTGGTCTGGTCGTCTTCCATCCATCTATATATATATGCATTATAACGGCCAAACCAATATCGCCAAAGGCAGCAGAATTGACGTGACAACGTAAAATTGGTCACGACAGCTATCTTATTTGTACATCATTGCCTGCCTTGTAACTACCGTAAATACATCGATATATGTGACTTCTGCATCGTAACAATATATATATATATATATATATATATATATATATATATATATTGTTACGATGCAGAAGTCACATATAGCGATGTATTTGTATTGTATACATTGTATTGTGTTGTATATATATTTGCGTGTGTGTATCTATAGGAAGCGAGAGTGAAAGGAATATGTTAAAAGACAGATAGTCCAGTACTCTTGTACTGACTGGTGCTTCGGATATCGCGGCTACTTCGCTTCCCGTGTCAGCAGTACGGTGAATATCGCTGCATTTATTTCATTTCATGAACTAGGCAAGTAACAGTGCCGTGAATGAGTTGGACATTATATTAAATTGGCTGCAAAATAATAGCAAGAACCGAGCAACTTTTCGGTTGTTCTTTGCGTTGCCAACTCGCGACAGGTTGACACCACAACAAACGCAAACCCGTGCGGGTGCTGTCGATACATTTAATTTAGCCATGTGTTGCGCTTCTAACACAATTACTGTCTAACATTCTAAAAAGCTTTTCATGATTTATAAGCTGTAAGCTATCGAGAAGGCTAGAAGTACGCCGAATACGACTTTCTGACATTCGGTTTTAAAACATGAACTCCTTCAGAGGAACCTTAGCATTTATGGTTAATTTTTTCACGAAATTCCTATTGGGTCAATTGCATAACACTAGGATGACTCGATATCGGTCTCCAATAACTACTGCCATTTTATTGCGATAGCAATTATATTCACACTCAAGGCGCATTTCCGCCATTGCCTGAGGTTCCGTATTACGTTCACGGGGGATCAAATCGTCGCCTTCGCGCCGTATGCTCTATGTGCGAGTAAAAGCGTGCGAGGATGAGCCGGCGATAGCGGGCCAATGTCGCGCACAACGCTGCGGAGGGAGGGTAGGGAGGGGGGAGGGGCGTTTTACTCCGCGCTGCCCGAGCGACAAGCGCGCTTCGCCGGTCCGCAAGGATTGCGGAGGCCGCGTACAACGCCGCGCGTTTTCGCCCGGGCAGCTGCATCTTGAAACGCATCTGCGGTGGGGGCAGAGTCCTTCCTCCCTGCGCTGTGTTTTCGCGGCTTACTTAGAGTTGATGCGAGCGGCGGCACGGAGGTCAATTCCCTTGATGCTGCTGCCGCGCTTACTCACTAAAACGTTTTGGCAGCGAGTTTCCGCGGTCATCGAGTGAGAGGCGTTCATGCTTGCTTGTGCGCTCGTGACAACATGCTTGTTAATTTAGTTAGTATGTCTATGTTTACAAGTTTATACTGTAGATAAAACTACTATCATTACTTCGTATAGCTGTCCACTTGTTTGCTGTCGCAATGGGTGCTTCGCCTTTCGGGTGAAACTGCGAGATGTTGCGCATATTTCCAAGATATACTAATGATGGTAATGTGCATGTCTCGAGAGAAAATTCCTAGCGATAAATTTTATTTCTAATAATGGGTATTTAATATGCAACACAACTGTCTTACCAAGTCATGGGTGTGTCGTATAAAAAACGTGCTGTTACAATGGGAACTAGTACCGGTTAACATCATCTCGCCTTGAAGGCGGTGCTGTTTGTTACCAATAAAGATGGTTTAGAGGTCGAATGGTACTTTAAAGATGTGCATAGAATAGTGGCTGTTGAACGAACCACCTGATTTTCTCACATTCTCTATGACACTGATGTTACAAGAGGCTGCCGAAGTTTCTCCAAAATTATCCTCAGAAAAATATCTGCTCCGTGGGGTCTATGTATAACGGACTATAAGAAATGCCTTTATAACATAATTTTGCCTGAACGTTCTCCTATCTGACTAGAAAAATTTGCATACCTTGTTTCGCAACCTAAATGGAGTTGTAGTCACTTTCCCTGCCATTTTTCAAACGTCAACGTTGATGATTTACCGTACTGAAGGACGCAGCCAAAAGGGAAAATAGTTTATCTAAGATGCACAATATACGTATTTTTCATGACCTTGTTAACGAGTCCATAGCACCGCCAAGAGTCATTTACCTTTTTTACTAACAATTTTTTGTGTCGCTGGCATCACGTAAAACCCAACGGGGACCTCAATAAAGCAAACCCATTTAACTGGACTCGCGCGACCTTGATGTAAAAAGATTAAAAATTCATCGGCCCTTCCACTAAGTGAAGATGGTTAACCTGCGAAACTAGAACGAGTGGCCCCA
Source organism: Dermacentor silvarum (assembly GCF_013339745.2). Lineage (NCBI taxonomy): Eukaryota > Metazoa > Arthropoda > Arachnida > Ixodida > Ixodidae > Dermacentor > Dermacentor silvarum. Next base: position 52,303,114 of record NC_051158.1, on the reverse strand, counting down.
GTGTTTATCAATGGGTTAATCTCGATGGTTCAATAAAATATTTCTCAATTATGAGGTTACACACACGTTCGGCTGCGACGGAGAGAGCGACGTCACTGACGGTATTGTAGCAGTCCACCGTTGTCGCTTGCGGTCGATGCCTCGAGTTGGCTCGGCGGCGCGGTTAGCAACATTCCTCCGTCATTGCCGCTTGCGATTCTTCGAGATTGAATTGCTCCAAAATTAAATCTGCCTGTTAGGTAAAACAACGAATGGCTGGCTCATAGCCCCTTAATCAATGTCTCATACCCCCGTAAACGCGGCCTTCCCATTACGACGACAGAAGAGAAGTGACATTCTACGCTGGAATGATGAGTGGCAACGGAGCCAGCTGTGAAAGAAGACGACGACGGATGTAGGAGCAGTGGAACGAGCGCATGCCGTACACGAGCACGACCGCAGGTACAATGAAAGAGCCAACGAAGGTAGGTTGGCGACTGCAATTGACCATCGTCGTTAGACAAATGATTCAGAGTAACGTTTGGTATGGCAATTTGCCGGACCAACTTTGAGATGATTCTTAATGCGCTATGATGCAGAAATAATCACAGTCGGCATCGGCGGCGTAGTGCAGAAAGGTCCGCAAGGTCTCGCGTGTATATATATATATATATATATATATATATATATATATATATATATGCGATACGCCAGAGAATCGCGAATAAATAGGTAAAACGATGTGTGCCTAGCGATCCTGCGCCGATTCATGCGAAGTGATTCAAGATTTATTGCGGGGTCCCACAGAGACGAGGCATATTCTACTTTGCATTGGACTAGGGTATTGCAAGACACGGTTTCGCACAGTCTTGCGTTAATGTTGGGTATTTATTGTCGTCGTGGTGCGCGTGTCCATGTGCGCTTCGTGGCGTAGTGGTTAGCGCCGCGCGCTCGGAAGCGAGGGGTCCCTGGTTCGATTCCGCGCTACGGACACAACTTTCGAATTTTTTTCATAAATGTAGACGTGGCTACCTACTACGACGACGACTACTACTACATACTACAGAGGAGGGACAGACCCACACGCTAAGGAGCTTCGCCCCTTAAAAATCCGAAAGTTGTGTCCGTAGCGCGGAATCGAACCAGCGACCCCTCGCTTCCCAACGCGCGGCGCTAACCACTACGCCACGAAGCGCATATGGACACACGCACCACAATGACAATAAATACCCAACATTAACGATAGACTGCGCGTTTCTAACGCGTTTGTGCTAGCGCGTTACGGCCCGTGTAAGAAGCTGGTGTAAGTCGCTGTGGCCTCTCCGCCTACCCCCGTATTCATAAACGCTCCTCGACTTGAACTTGACTTGCCACCGCCTTGGGCAGCGTGTTCGAAACGCGTTGAAGGCGGTGGCAAGTCAAGTTCAAGTCGAGGAGCGTTTATGAATACGGGCGTTATACTCTCTCAGCAGTCATGTGATGGCGTCGGCAAACGCGGTGCACGTTCCGGCATGTGTAAACGGCTGCGTAAGACGCTGTGGCCTCTCCCCCTTACTAAAGAGTACTGCACGTTTCTAACGCGTTTGTGCTAACGTCCCCTTAAGCGGGAGATGGTGCAATTATAATGAAGGGCGCTGTTATAAAATAGGAATGACGTCACACATGGCGCGTGTCATTGGTGGAAGTCAATCGTTCGATTTAGTGCGGCGAGACTGGGCGAATTACACGGAAGATTCACGGTTTACCGATGATTCCCTCCGGAGCTTCGCCCACTCATCATCATTCACCCCGTGGATATGCGGTGTTTTTTTGACACTGTTAGGGGAGAGGCGGGCGAGAGCCCAGAGAGAGTCGGCGGTACAGGCGGCAGAAGCCGGCAGGGCCATGCGCATGAGCCGCAGTGGGAGAGTGGGCATGCAGATGCACAGTCTAGGGTGCCTCGATGCCCTCTTCACTCAACGCTCCCCTTCAACTGGGAAGTCGCGTTTGCTCTCCGCCGTGCGTTCGCTCCCCGTGAAAGCGCGCATCCCTCGCCCTCGCGCGCTTTCACTCGCACATAAGTCGCATTCGCTCTGCGCCGTGCGTTCGCTCCCCGTGAAAGCGCGCATCCCTTGCCGTCGCGCGCTTTCAGTCGCACATAACACGCGTTTGTTCTCCGCCGTGTGTTCGCTCCCCGTGAAATCGCGCGTCCCTCGCTCTCTCGCTTTCACTCACACACAAGTCGTGTTTGCTCTCCGCCGTGCGTTCTCTCCCCGTGAAAGCGCGCGTCCATACTTCATGCATTTGTGCTCACTGTGGAGAAGAATACGTTCCGCCTTAGTCAATGGGGTTGGATATATATCCACTTTGTTACGCGAGTCCCTCCTGTAGTTCTGGATCATAAGCGTCGAAGGCATGGAAGCAGTAGCGGAGAAAGTGCGAAAGCGTGTGGCACATACGCAGCGACACGTACCGAGACACCCAAGTTGGAGTCAAAGGGATTCATCAAAGAGCCCTGTGCGTACCTAGCGCACTAGCTTGGCTTGCGAGAGGTTTATTAAAGAGCGTCACATACCTTGTAGCACATAACCTTTGACCCAAGTTGGCGTCAAAGACGTTCATTAAAGACTAATAGAGACCGAGTGGCACATACGCAGGGCTCCAAGTCGGCGTCAAATTTTTTCTTCGAACAGCGGTACCTACGCAGTGCCGCATCTACAGTGCCTCATCTACAGGTTCGTGGAAGAGCAAGCATGTACGCATTGCCACATACTGAGTGACTCAAGTTAGTCTGATGGTTGGTTTCGAACCCTGTTTACACAGCATGGCAGCACGATACTCTACCCATTCGACCATGAACTACCCAGTGACATAGATACGCGGAAAAACAGTTTGACACAAATATACAAACACCCATACAAACATAGATAGATAGCGCTCGGAAATTGCATGAACTACGAAGATAATGCTCACGCCTTAAATGGATTCGAAACCTTTACGTGAGTCACCGGGTATGTATCACTAAGTCTGTGCCGCTCTGCATTGAAGCTAGCAAAAATAGAAAGCGCTCGAAAAGATGAGAACGATGCGGGAGGCCACAACGCGAGTGTCAATTAACAAATTTTGAGAAAACTTGGTTGACAGGGTATGTGCTAGTCTTCAATGAACCTCTTTCCACACATCTTGGGTGAAAGGTTATGTGCCACTAGATATTTGCCGCTCTTTGGTAAACCTCTTTCTCGCCAACTAGGGTCAGTGAGTATTATCCACTATGTATGTGTAACTCTTCGATAAGCGTCGTTGACTGCAACTTGGGTCTCTCGCTAGGTACCAATGCGCATGTGCCGCTCTTTATTGACAGAAAATCCCTTAAGTTTCGCCGCTGATCCGCGGAAAGAAACCCGTGGCACATGTATTCAGTCAATCTTGACTGAGTATACAGGGGGTCTCAACTATTCAACGCAATTTCCACGCAGCTGGACATAACCAAGCTAATCTTCTTTTCCGTCACTTGGAGATACTCAGATTATGTTTTGCATTTCGCCTAATTACATATTTATTCCTAATTAATTAATCAACTTCTCAAATATTATAATTAGAGAAAAGTGTCAGTGAAGAAATTGTCGAGCAACATAAAAAAACTTACGATAAAGTTTTCTCTTGCTCAATACGTGCGATGTAAAAGCGTTTTTCTGAGCGGGAAAAGATCCCGCGAATACAAGCAAAGTGCCTCGAGCGGCCAGTCGCGTGGCAATTTCACGTGTATCGGGAGTTTTTCATGTTGGTCTACAATTTTCTCATTGACAATTTCCGTCTTCAAGGGTCAAGGGTCACCTTCAAGGGTAAAGAGAGGCCCCGCCACTGAGACACCATGTTATCACGACGAAAGGCCACGCAAACTTTGATACTGCCCTGACGAAGACAGTTCTACTCGCGCAACTGTTCGCATGAATTTCCATGCAGTTTTCGCTTACTATAACGCCTTCATTGAGCCATCATAACAACTGGCCCATTCCTGCCCAATGTTCTGCTTATATAAGAGGTGTATTAAAAAAGAAACCGAACTTTTTCTATAACATTTTTATTCCTTATTGTAAAACATTTTAACCACTGTCCCTCCTGAAGTAGTCCACTCTACTTGCGATACACTGTTCCAACCATTTCTTGCATTTTTGGAAAGCCTCCTGGAACGTGCTTTCGGGGAGGGCGCGCAGGTGTCTTGTCGCATTGTCCTGAACTTTGGGAAACTAGAAAAATCTGCTGGAGCTAGGTCCGAAGAATACGGTGGATGGGGCTCAAGCTAGATAGCTGCGGACAAGGAGCGACGTGTGAGCCGGCACATTGTCATGATGCATTATTCGTGTCTGGTATTCCCAAAATTTTGGCTTTCCACTGCACACAGCATTCCTGAAACATGCTAGAATTCCCAGGTAGACTTCCTTTTTTACTCTCTGAGCACGTGGTACAAATTCCTAATTGACAATGCCTATGTAGTAAGAAAACACAACTAGCATGAAATTGATCATTGACCGAGGAGGAGGAGGAATAAACGTTTATTGCGGAGCCACCACTTTAAGATGACCGGGCCTAAGCCTCCCATGAGGGGACGTCGAGGGCTTGCCTCGCCGCCGCCTCACGGGCGTGCTGGGTCGCCCAGGTTTGGTCGTCGAGGGCGGAGCTCCGCAGAGCCTCACGCAACCTCGACGAGAGGGTCGTGGTGTTAATGTGCGTGTACTGTGCTGGGCACTCCCAAAGCATATGCGGAAGCGTAGCCAGGTGAGTGCCACAGCACCGGCAGTTGGCGGTATTTTTTATTTGTTTATTTAAGTACTGCCCGCCTGTATTCAGGCCTTAGGCAGGAGTGGGTATCAAATACATTTCAGAGTAGTGTAACAAAAGAAAGAAAAAGATTGCGTGACAGAACATACGTGAAAATCCAATACAAGCATAAGAATACAAGAATTTGCTGTCACGTACACTTTGAGGAATATACACGTTAAATACAAGAAAGAAAGAGCAGCACAAGTTTTGAAACACAATCTTTGAAAAACACTAATGACACATTTGAGTATATGAGTTCTACAACACAAACCCTCACAAAAAAAGAAAGAAAAAAAACACGCCAATTGCGGTTTAAGATTGAATAAACCATGTAGGTAAAATAAAAATGCAGGTATGAACAACACGAGGACTACATATGGGAATGATCAAATGGAGTGACGCAAGAACATGTGCAAGAACACGAGGCTATGCAGTAATAGATTTACTGAATACCCTGTGAAGCAGTATTAATAGAAAGTTTACATTTCAAAACCTCGAAGTGTACTCAAAAATACATCAATTGTTGGACTCGTGACCACATCTGCAGGCAGTGCATTCCAGTCGGAGATAGTGCGAGGAAAGAATGAGTTTTTAAAGGTTTTTGTTTTGCATGAGTATTCAGCGATTTTTCTGGGGTGGTAAGAACGTGTAGTGCGAAAGGTTAGACGTTCGATGAGCGTGTTTTGGTCAATTTGTAAAATGTCATTGTATAATAGGTAGAGAAGTTTGAGCCTCTCGTGATACCGCCGCGTTTTGAGTTGCTCTAGCTGGGCATCTTGCAGAAGCGCGGATGGTGATATTTGCCAACTGTAGCGATTGAAAATAAACCTGGCTGACTGCCTTTGTACACTCTCCAACTGCGCAATGTTAGTGTCTGTCCAAGGGTCCCATACAGACGCCGCATATTCTAATATTGGTCGGATAAATGCTTTGTATGCTATAAGTCGTATCTCAGGCGTAGAATTGCCCAATGATCGTCTAAGAAAGTCCAACTGTTTCAGTGCCCTTTTTTCTACATACGCTACGTGCTCATTCCACCGCAGGTCAGACGTAATGATTACTCCTAAGTATTTATAGCTATGGACTATACTCAAGGGGCGCCCGGCTAGGTTGTATGTGAAATTTAAGGGTTGTTTTTTTTCGGGTTACTGTCATCGCCACAGTCTTTTGGTTATTCAGAGACATTTGCCACGTGGAGCACCACTCGTCTAGTTTTGTCAGTGTATCATTCAATAAAGCCTGATCTTTTTCGCAAGAAATTTCTTGATACAGTACGCAGTCATCTGCGAAAAGTCGAATTGTAACAGGAATGTTCTCGGCAATGTCGTTTATGAAGAGCAAAAACAAAAGAGGGCCCAAAACAGACCCTTGAGGAATACCGGACTTCACCGGAGTGGAAGTGGATCTAGTGCCGCGGATATTTACACTCTGGCATCTGCACGAAAGGTATGATTCAATCCATGCAAGCAAGGACTCATTTTGTAGTATTGGACGTAGTTTAATCAATAGTTTTTTGTGAGATACCCGGTCGAACGCTTTTTCGAAGTCAAGAAAAATAATAACTTGATTATTTCTGTCTAAGGCTGCAGCGAGATCATGCATTGTTAGAAGGAGTTGCGTTACTGTAGATTTACCATGACGGAAACCGTGTTGCAGGTTGTTAATTAAACTGTTTTTCCACGAACTTTGTGATATGCTTGCATACGATGTGCTCTAGCATTTTTACGGATCCGCTGAGAATTGATATCGGTCTGTAAGACGATGGAGCTGAACGGTTATCTGCTTTAGGTATTGGTGTAATTATTGCTTATTTCCAATCGCTCGGGAGCTCGGCGTGAGACAGTGACTTACTAAATAGTAAACTCAGATATTTTGCACACCATAATGCGTACCGTACTAAAAAAGCATTGGGTATTTTATCAATTCCCGGTGACTTCTTTACACCAAGGTTTAAAAGAAGTGCTAGTACACCTTCCTCATGAACACGTATATCGTCAATGGGCGGCAATTCTTGGAAAGAGGCAAAACCAGGGGTGGTACCGTCATCTTGTGTAAACACCGAGCTGAAATACTCATTTAGCGCCTGCGCAACTTCGAAGTTGTCATCTATGAGTGAATCGTTTATGCAAAGACGAGGCACTGATTTTTGCTGTGGTGTTAGATAACGCCAAAATTTGCCTGGTGATGACATCAAGAAGTTTTTCATGCGCACATTTTGGAAGTGGTCTTTTGCTTCTTTTATATGTTTTTTTAGTAAAACGCGCAACTCGTAAATCTTGTCTGCATTTGCCCGCGAAGGGCGCTGCTTCTGATTTTGACGAGCTTTCTTAAGTTTACGTCCAATACGCGCGATATCTTTTGTCATCCATGGCTTCAAGTTCCGCACTATCCTCCGTTTTTTCGGAACAAAGTTATTTATGCATCGCAACACCAAGTCCTTAAAAAAACACCATAGCTGTTCAACGGAGGTATTGCCGGTGTCGCACAGAGTTGTGAAAGTAGAAAATGAACTGTCTAGAGCATCTAATATTTCAATGTCGTTAGCGCTCGCAAACATAGGAATTATTGTTTCCTTTTTCTCGAGTTTTGAATTGAAACACACTTCCATTGTTAAACTTACTATCTTATGATCTGATATACTTTCAAACACCTGCACGGAAGGATTTCGACAAAGCAATTTGTTATTAACGATAAAAAGATCCAAAATAGATTGACTATCATTATGAATACGGGTAGGTCCTTACGAGTTGTGTTAGATTGTGCAAGAGCAGCACATCAACAAACAATTGGGAATTGCTAGCCAGAGCCTCAGGAAAATCAGACCAATTTATTGATGGAAAGTTAAAGTCACCTGTTAGTAATAAACTACAAGAACGAAAATGTATTGAACACAAAAATTCATTGAGCTTTTCTACAAATGCATTGTCGCAATTCGGGGGGCGGTAAAATCCCACGACAACTAAATGAAATTCATCGAGAAATACTTTAACTGTAATACTTTCTATGTCCGGTATATCTGGCAATCTGGATGCGCGTAATGATTCGTTGATTAGTATTGCAACGCCGCCTCCCCTACTATCTCTATCATGACGAAAGATGCTGTAGCCTTGGGGTGTTATTTCCGAATCGTTTATATCTCGATGTAGCCAGGTTTCAATTACCACTATAATATGTGGCTTATGGCCAATAGCAACGCTTTCCAATTCGGTTAGTTTATGTAAGAGGCTACGAGCATTGATATTGAGGCACCGAAATGTCTTTTTGGGACCATCACAATTTCAACGTACGCGCTTGGGCCTGCGGTTGTGCTCGCTAAGTGGAACTATTTTATTTTGACTGCTATCCCATTGAAACATGTCGCTGTCAATTTTTACTTTGTCATGAAGAAGTTTTACCCTCTTACCCTCTCTTCTTTCGTTAGTGGTACTCTCCCACAGCTTCTTTCTAATCGATCTAGTCATAGCTGAGAAGTCCTCCGATATCGAAACATTTTGCCCTTTCAGTTGGTAACAGTTTTTTAGTATAGTGATTTTCTCGCGATAGTCAATCAGTTTCAAGACTACTGGACGTGGTTTGTTTGCTTGTTTCCTTCCAAATCTGTGAATTCTTTCTACGGAAGTGATATGCACACCTAGCGCGATTTCAAATAAGTCTTGAACAACACTGTCGGAAAGTGATGCCGGGGATTCATCAACATTTTCAGGAAGGCCAAATATCAGCAGATTGTTACGCCGACTTCTGTCTTCCAGATCGGTCAGTTTCTTTTCGAAGCTAAGAACAGTCTTCTCTAATTCAGTGATTTTAGTACCAAATTCCTTAATGGTTGATGCGGATGCTTCAACCTTTTTAAGCTTTGATTCGATTGCGTCCAACCTTTTCTGCATGGTCTTTTGGCCCTCCAGAAGCTGTCGAAGCAATTCCTCAGTACCGGGTCCCGGGTTAAGTTCTACGTCACCGCAAAGTGCTAGTAAGGATAGTACAACATTCAGCACATACGAATGCAATGAACTTAGGCTGTGAGGGCACGCCAGCTGGATTAAGCAACGGTCACTAGATCTAATAGAAGAGTGATTATTACTAACCTGCATGAAAAGTAGCAAGGGATTCATGATGAACTTGACCGACGACCAGCCGACGTGCCCACTAAAGAAATTCAAGCGCGGGCTTCTTTTATACGGAGCAGATGATGACGTAGAAGAGGGCGGTGTCGAGATGGTGGTGTCAATCTAATACGAAAGTTCGTCTGCGCAGCCTCCGTCAAGACGCACAGGGACATTAGCCACTGGGTTTCATCCGTTGCACCGGCCGTCCATGTCGTCGAAAACAGAAGCATCTGCATGAAAAGTAGCAAGGGATTCATGATGAACTTGACCGACGACCAGCCGACGTGCCCACTAAAGAAATTCAAGCGCGGGCTTCTTTTATACGGAGCAGATGATGACGTAGAAGAGGGCGGTGTCGAGATGGTGGTGTCAATCTGGTACGAAGGTTCGTCTGCGCAGCCTCCGTCAAGACGCACAGGGACGATTAGACACTGGGTTTCATCCGTTGCACCGGCCGTCCATGTCGTCGAAAACAGAAGCATCTGCATGAAAAGTAGCAAGGGATTCATGATGAACTTGACCGACGACCAGCCGACGTGCCCACTGTATTGTAAACTTCAGGCAATATAAGGTGGAGGCGGGCGGGTGAAGGGTACGTATTTGTTTGTAGCAGACGCAGGGTGGTAGCCTGCGCCCGGCTGAACTTGGGGTGAGGTGGGTGGAAGGTTCGGCAACTAAGGTAAAATGCCTTAATGAGATCTTTATAAGTAGTCAGATTGTCCCTGGTGTCCAACTCGTCTCCAGTGTCTCCGGCGCGGTAGACTAGTCCTCGCGCAATGGAGTGGGTGACCTCGTTGAGGTTGGGGAGGTGCGGGTGGACAGTGCCCGCGTGGGCCGGGTCCAGGTCATGGAGATCATGCTTTCTTTAGAGTGTGGTGTCTGGTGGAGGATACGAAGAGCTTGAGGAGAAATACGGCCTTTGCTGAAGTTAGTCACGGCTGAGCGAGAGTCACACACGATGGTGTGACAGGTGGGATCTAGAGTGGCCGGGGCGATGGCCACTTCTCAGCCGTTTCGGCAGTGGGGGTAGTAACGCTGTAGGCGTGGTCTAGGACTCCATCGCGTGTGGCGACGGCCACAAATCGTGTGCCATGGGAATATTGGGCTGCATCAACAAATGTAACGCCAGGTTCATGAGCAAGGGCATTTATGATTGCTCCGGCCCGAGCTTAGCGCCGGGCCCTGTCATATTCAGGGTGCATATTTCAAGGAATAAGGTCTGTGTGGATCCTACTACGGATGTCAGTCGGGATCGATTGTTTGGGGCCCTGTTGCTGATGGTAAGTAAAGCCAAGCGTAGATAGAATAAAGCGTCCCGTTTCAGTAAGGGTGAGCCGTTCAAGCTGAGAGCGTTGTTGTGCTTTCAATGAGTTCGGCCGATTGATGCGGAATTTTTTCGGACAAAACCCTTTGCCCACCCACTGCGACGACTGTACCTTCGTTTCAATATAATTCCATAAACCCACGTCTCAACTCCTGTTGCGATGTTTGTAAGGAAGTTTTCATTGTCATTGGCAGTGGTAAGCAGTTCCTGCTTGATTTGAAAATGGGTCTGTTTCTGTTCGCGCGTCCACAAATGTGGCACGAATTTTGCATTGACATGACGCCTCTCAAGTTTGTCACTCAAAATTTGATGGCATGATGCTACACTGATGCTAATTCTGTTAGCTAATTCTGGAACTGTTAAACGACAATTTCCACAATCACTGCATGAACTCTTCCGGCATGGTCATCACCTGTTGATAAGCAAGCTCGTCCAGGCTTGGGACTCTCACCATTCGACTATTCTGCATGTTCCCAAACGCCTAAACCAATGATAGAACTACGTGCGGCTCATACTGTCATCCCCGTATGCTTGGCTAAGGAATTGAAATGTCTGCGCGAACGTTTTGTCAAGTTTATAGAAAAATTTCACATAAACACGCTGCTCTTCACGCTCTTTCATTGCCACTTTGGCACTAATCCGACGAACAGCTTTTGCACGTGCTCATTTCAGCGGCTGTAGCTAACCAACCAACGGTCACAGCGAAACGCGGCAAATGGAAGTTTATTGTCTAAACGCGCCGCTACGTCGATCCGCTCAGTAGCGGCGGCGCGCTCCCTTAGCCAGTTCTTAGGAAGTTCTTAAGCTCCCTTAGGAAGTTCGGTTTCTTTTCAACACACCTGGTATATATGTACAAATTATCAAGATAGAAAGGGAAGCCGGGAGGCTCTCATTGCATGGCAGTGGCTTAGAAGAACTTTTTGTGGGCCTAGTTGGTGCATACTTGATAAACTTTTTGGAGCGCAAACAAGAGACAAGGCATAAAAGAGAGGTCAAACACAGGACAGGCGCTACTTTCAACTGCTTATTCCGCAAGTCGTCATGAAATATATATGAAAAAGGCACATGCGCAGATACGTACATGAAAAAAAAAAACAGATGATAAAGACAATGTATAAGAAATGGCTGACTAATATACATGCGCGTCGAGGTATCTAAACTCTTTTGCGTAGAGACTTAAAGAAGGTTCACTAATGCAACCTTCCCCCCTCTTTTTTATGTGATAAGCTTCCAGTAATAAGCGGGCGACTTTTATCTATCACTATCTTCTCCTTTTTTCATGTACGTTTCTGCGCATGCGCCTATTTCATATATATTTCATGACGACTTGTGGAATAAACAGTTGAAAGTAGCACCTGGGGTGCTATGCAGGATGCGCCGAGTTTGGCGAAACTCGGGATCTTCACGAGCTCTGGCGACTCCCCAAGATGAAAGAACTAATGGTAACAAGACAAAGTTTGTCCGTCGGCACGCCTCCAGTTTCATTGGTTTATCTAGATTCACTCTGGGTGGCTATCAACCCTTTGGCGTTGCCATTTAGGCGGTCGACAAACTGGGGCTCACGTGATCATACGGTCGGTGCATGGTTGTGCCTTATTTCACTTGTTTGTCGTTCCACCGAGTGCATTACAGGCACAAGCGAGTTATAAAATAAATGCATTTAGTACAATAATATTAGTGACAATAATGTGGGTTATAAGCATTTGTGCTTATAACCCACATTAAGTGTTATAAGTGTGCGCTTGGTTTTCTCACTAGGGTTTCAACACATCGCTCGTTGCTCTTCTCTTTCCTCTGGATTGGATTGGTGCGGCTCGCTACGTGCTTGCGCTCCCATTTCCGAGCACAAATTGGTGTGCGCCTGGTTTTCACACTGGGCTTTTAACAGATCGCTCGTTGCTCGCGCTGAAGTAAAAGGCTGCGAGACGAAGTGAGCGTCGGCTAGCGCAGAAGTGGTTTGCCGCACGCTTACCGTGTAAGCACTCAGATACGCCGGAAAGCACTCATACAACGGTCAGAAAACTACGCTTTACTTTATTTTACTTCGCGATGCACCTTCATACTGGCAAGCGACGAGCGATGGCTTCTAACAACCGCAGGAAAGAGTCTTTATACTGGGTAGCCCGAGCGGTCCGTGGCTTCTAACAAACGCAAAAGAGGGTCTTTGCAGCGCACGTGGCCGTTGAGTGTCACCACATTCATCCCAAGTGGGACTCCAGCATCGGTGCAGTTACCCTGTACCCATCGCTGACGAGGTGGCGCTTCACTTTTTGACAAGAACTTTCTTTTCTTTTTTTGCGTGTGAAAGCCCGTGATGGGGTCCGCCATGTTCAGGCTGTGGTTGACTATTTCCCAGTGCAGATTGAGGCATAGTCCTGTTAGCATCCACTAAATTTGTGATATATTTGTATGCGACCAATTCGTCACTATGAATAATGGTCCCCGGTTGAACATACGCTGCAATAATGGCGCTTAACATCGCCACATTTCGTCGGTCGACCTTGAAAAGCGCAGCACCCCTCTGGTCGCGCCGAACATGCCGAAGACCCATGGGCCACCATCTTTAACACGGCCATAATTTTGGCGACTCAGCGGAAAGTTGTCGCCCGTCATTAGGCGGCCTCGATTGTACTTTTGCTCGCCGCGAACAAAGACACTCCTCAATTTGCGCTATCTCCCCGGGGACACCGAGTGGAGGTTGCGCCAGCAGCTCGTCCCTCGCGAACTTACGGGGGTAGTTCCTCGAGTCGGCGATGGCGTGCTCCGATAGAGGAAACAAGTCGCCGGTCATCTCCTTCAACAGCCATATGTCTACGCTTTGGCTCAGGCAGTACGTGAGCCAAATCATTTGCTGCCTCGAGAGGTGGTCGTTCGGACGGCCGAGGTGGTCCGTGTTGGCGAAGTAACTTCTTCGCCTCTCTGCCCGTGCAGTGCAGCGGTAACGTGCGACGGCGAAAACTGATTTGGGCAGCTGTGGCACCGGAAGGCAGCTCGGCGTCCATTCTGAGCCTTCCAATATAATGTGACCGCTTCGCCTGCGCAGGTTGGTTGGTCCGGGTTGAATTCCAGGTGCTCGCAGGTGCCCCAGTACTACGATGACGACGCCGGACTTGGCCTGGGGCTGGGGCGCGGTGGACGAGCAGTGCTTGAAACAGGAGAGAGCTGAAGCCATCCGACGAACTTTTCCTCCGCAGCCTAGTCGCACCACTCTGCGCTCGGAAAACACAATTTGCCCGCCACGCTGTCTCCGCAGACGACGGCCTTCGCCTAACACGTCACACAGCCAGCGCACTGACGCTTTGGGAAGGCAAAAATGACGCGAAACTATATACGTCGGTCATGCAGGTGAAGGGGTCCAGACGGTCATATTGACGCTTACACCGCTGGATGCGATGACACAGGCTGCTGCTGCCGCCGCCATGTTGACGAGTTCAACTCGAGGGGGGTTTCGCGATGTACGAGTTTGGCACGAGTTCGCCTGTCAATAAAAACCATAGGTCATGCCCCGCGCGAGGCATGTAACTCTTGAGCGCGCCCACCACGGCTGGGCCACGCCCAACTTATTTTTCGGCAACAGCGACGTCGAGCGGAACTAAGAGGCGTTAACAATCTTGACTGGCGAAATAAAACACGCACAACGCACTGTCGTCGGTGATGTACTGAGCACCGCTATCAAAAAAAAAAGAAAAAGCGTCGACTTTTGCGGGCTTATGCATATATCTTCTTGGGCTGTGATGGCCCCACTACACGGTTCATTGCCTGCATTGTGGCGATGTAGCGCACAGCAAATAATTAACGGCAGGTCACTGTAGCTGCCTGCAAGGCGTCGATGCGCCGCGGTGGACGACGATCCTGAGCAGTGCGTAGTGTTTTCCAACGACAACGTATCGCAGCTGTCATTTGAGATGGCTGCTCTGTCATCAGTGATGTATCGGACCCGCAGTGTCGCAAACACAGTCAGCGGTCAGCGCAAACGCACCCAGTGCAATGGCATTTTTTCATCACAAGCACGACACACTAAACAATTGCAACACCTTCCTGCGTTCGAAGTCTAATTTTCTAACTGCACACAAGAGCCCTCACCCGCCAAAATGCGATAACTGCGCTGTCGTTACGATATCCATCTGCGATCGCTGTTAGCTCAGCAGCAGAGGCAATCGGCAAGCACATTGGAGTGAACAACACACTCAAATTCTGCGTACAGTCAACCACAAAAGTTTGCGGACCCCGCGAGCGCGTGGCCAAGAGCCTCTTCGCGACACTTCCGCTACGTCACCAGCGATCGACAGCAGCGCTACGTTGAAGACGCATCCCTCCTTAAATCTATGGCCTGTCTATTTTCGCACTGTGCGCAAATATTTTCTACCTATCTCTTTCAACGTGACGCGCTCTTTGTTAGCCAGGGCTACTTGCTTATATTTTGAGAGCAGAATATCAGTACAAGTAATCAGACAGCGTATTCTTCGGCTGTTATCAGTTCTATTTTCGCGTAGCCACGCTGTTTTTTTTTTTCGTGAGTGCGTGAGTGAGTGGTGAGGCAGCCATGGGACACAGATGCTTAGTCAGTAGGCAGAATTTTTCCGTTCCTCCCCCATCGCTAAGTGACAGTAGCGGCCGGGATTTGATCGCCTGCGCCCAGGTTTTGCTGCGCAAAGCCCGAACCACCGCGCTGCTATAGTGGTTACGTTTAGAAAAATAAGAAATAATCGGGTGCGATGACTCTTTTTATAACCCTTTGCGACACGGCGTCCTCGTTTGGGGACTCGAACTTCGGAGGCGCGTCCCACGCCACGTGTTTCTTCAAATGACCTAAAGCTCAGTGTGCACATTCGTGTCCGCTTCCTGATGGGACAACTTGCGGTCAGTTAACTTCATTGTCCTGCGTATTGCTGCAGATGATCACTTTGCTGGAGACACTACCATGTTAGACAATCGTTCGACGTGCCGCGTTCCAAGACCAACGTCAAGAGTATTTTTTTTCTCCGGTCGACACGAATACAACCGAAAAAGCAAGTGTGCATGCGTTTCGGGGCTAATAGTTGATTCTTTTTATGCAAGCATTGAAGCTGACGGATTTCAGAATAATTAGATAAAGAGTTATTCGCTAATTAATTTTTTTTACTGAAACTCGCACAAAACAGCACATTGCTTCGTCTTCTTTCTTGGAATGTAATAGTGAGCGTCTTGAAATGATGCCATGCGCATTTGACGCATTTGCAGACAGTGCATCATAATTCGTGTCTGAAGGGGATGAATTTATTCACAAGACATTTACAGAAGTGTCATGAAACATAGGTCTCTCAATGATCTAGTAGGAAGTGAAATGTTCCGCCGTTTTCTAGCACCTTATTGATGCGTGTGGGCATCGACTCGTACAAAGATTCAGTAATCTCAGGTCGACCGCGCAGGCTTTCCCATTCTTGTGCGATCGCTTGCCACAGCGTATCGGCCGTGCGGCCGCGGTTGGCTCGTGTGGACAGCCGTTTCTTCAACATGCCCCAGACATTTTCTATGGGATTCAAGTCGGCGCCACATGGAGGCCACTCAAGCTGGCAAACAGCATGTTCTTCTAGCAATGACTGGACGATACGTGCTTTATGGATCGGCTGCGGTCGTGTTGAAAAAAATAGCAGCCGTCGCTGAAGGGACCGTCCAGCGCATACGGAACGAGGTGTCTAGTGATGACGTCGCAGTACCGTGACGCAGTGAAGGGCCCTTCCAGACGCACAAGGGGACCAAGGCCATCTTTGCTGATTGCTCCCCACACGCTCACGGAACACCGTCCACTGGATAGAACACTCTGTGTGTAATTAGGCAGATATCTGCAATAAATAGCATACAATTGGGTTCCAGCGGCGCGTCTAGCTAAAAATGTTGTGATTCCTCTTGCGTATGAACTTTATAATGCTGTTATAGAGTTGCAATAGAAAACGTGCAAACATCATTAGATAGTACTGAAAGACCCACTGGCAGCTTTTAATTAGCTTCAGAGTAAGTAGTACTATGAAACAATCGTTAATGTTTTCAACATAATACCACTACAGAAAAATCTCGTAATGTCCAAAAGCTCATTTTACGTGAAACATGTTGTGATGCAGAATTAGCTTCGTGAATTAACTGCCAATACACTGTAAACACAACTGCAGTTTAGTGGACGCCAAACCCGCTTCCGTTGGTCCTAGCGCGTGGAAAAAGTTGACTCGTCGCTAAAGATGACATCGCCCCATTTCTCTGTTGTCCAATCTTTCATTGCTGTAGCGAACATGCGTCGTTCTTGTAGCTGGCTGTCTGAGAGGCAGGGCTTCTGTGCTGCTACGAAAGACTGCAGGCCAAGCTCACTCAGCCTTCTTCTTACAGTCTCAGACGATACCGTGAGCGAGAGCGCTTCTCGGATATCCTCTGCACTTTGAAAAGGATCAGCCACGATGGCGGCCGTAATCAGGCGGTCCTCTTCCTCAGTCGTGGCCCTTGGACGCCCACTGCGCTCCATATCTGTGAATCTGTCATCGTCGCGGAAAGCTTGAATAATCCTATTCACGGCAGTCCGGCTCCTGTTGGTTCGGCGGCAGATTTCGCGCTGAGGTATTCCCTCTATAAATAAACGCACAATGTGCCTTCTTTCGTCAAGTGGAACACGCAGCGGCATCTTTCCAAATAGGCAATCACCACGTGGCCTGAAGCAAGTCTACTACGTTTTCAGCGACTGATGCAAAGATGCGCCGATGTGTGAAAGAAAATTGTCTATGCATCCGCTTTTTCTTTATTTTTGATGACAATGAAACACCTCCCTACCCTTTCTCTCAAGACGCAGAAGCAGCAACACTCATTGGACCAAGACGCTGCCAACCAAAGTGCGCCAGTAAACGTCGCGTAAAAAAATCGTCGCAGCGCTTCGTGAAACTTATCTACCCACTGGCACACCAGTCGACAAAGGTTGCAGTGATTGCTCCGATACTGCTATCAAGCCAGATATGTGGCGGTCTTATCGCAGACAGCGCTCTGCGTCAACACAACGAACTAACAATGTCATGCACGGGAATAAAAAATTAACAGGCAGGCGAGTACCAAGAGGGCTCATATCCGGGAGAGCGCCCCTGTCGCCGCTAGGTGGCGTACCGCTAGGTGGCGCGGATAGGCAGTCTGGCACGCGCTCGCGTGGTCCGCAAACTTTTGTGGTTGACTGTACATGCGCACGGAGGCACCTTCACTGGGCAAGCGGTGACAAGCGATGCATTGCTTTGCAATGCATCGCGGAGACTTCGCGCACGCAGATAAACGTGCATTTTCACTGTGCTGCGCCACTACGAACCCTACAATACCGCACAGCAATTTTGCAGCGACAGCCATTGCCCCCGTCTCTATGGCTGCAGTGTCGTTTCAGTCGGTAAAGTGGCGGCCTTAGTAGTCACCTCAGTGAAAGCACCTGCAGTGAACAGCCATGCCACAGGGCTGCGTTGTCATTCCCCTAATACACAGGGAATGGACAGATCATCGTCATGACTAACCTTATTCGTCATTATCGCATCGATTTTATGAGAATATCACTGCAGCGCCCCTGGTGACTGCTCACTGTATGAACTCCCCCATGCGTGCGACTCTCTAGAATGTATCCGCTTGTAAGCTTTCGCCTCACTGTCGCCACTCGCGGCAAAAAAGTGCAAAATTTATTAATTCACTAGATGTCCGTTTGTCATCACAAATTTATGGCATTCATACCGAAAAACAGATACATTAAGAAATAAAATGTTCGTTATCTCATTTGTTGTATTTCAATGTGTTCGATTGAGGGAAAGTGTAGGTGCAAGAATGCACCGCATGTGCCCAGTTCGCATTCGACGGAGGATAGAAAGATAATGCTCGAAAGAGGAGGCACGCCCTTGACGCGCCCGAAAAAGGTGTGGCAAGCGGCTCACGGCAAGTGTGCAGATAGACAGCGGGACAGTGACGGTATTGCCAAATTGCGATAATACGTTGATAACAATACGTGGCGCTGGCCCGTTTTGTTGCGCAGTCCTCTGTGCTTGAAGCGCGGAAGGACTGTGCACAGCAGGGTTCGCTCATGTTGTCATACGCGGCTTTATCTCGACATTTCTTTTTGCCTGCTGTTATTGCGCGTTCCTTGCTATCTCCGTTCACTGACTGCCATCGAGCAAACTCGGGTAAAACTCGGGCGAACGAGAAACTCGGCGCATTCTGCATAGCACCCCTGGCCTGTGTTTGACCTTTCTTTTGTGACGTGTCTGTTGTTTGCGCTCCAAAAAGTTCATCAAGCACGGCAGTGCAGTGTCAGCATCTCGGTCACAGCACTGCACGGCAGTTCAGTGGCCGCAATATACTTATTTTGCAAGCTTATTTGCAAAACTTATTTGCGTTTTTTTGCAAGCAGAGTCCAGAAAAAATAACCACGTAAGAAATGATAAAGAAATTACTCATTTTTTGTTTCTGAGCACGCTCTACGCCACGTAAGTCGTATACCCTGAAACGAACACTGAATGTTTTGAATAACTAACATAACTAAATAGCTAACTACAGATTCTTGTTGAATATTTGGTCGCAGCCATCTCACGATGAATGTCGAAGTTAGTGTGGCTAGCCTTGAAGCAATGCACCAACACACCGCATTATAACAACCGAAACGTGTCATGTATCAGGCTCGTATGCAAGTGTGGTATGGCGCCTTTTCTACACGAAACATAACAAATAAAGACTTGAAATGATGCAGCGACGTTCTTTGTATATATATATATATATATTGCTACGGCATGAACCGGGCAAGGAGAAGAAGAGAAAGACGTTAGCTGGCGCAACCTCTGGACTCCATCTTTACTTCACCATCAACCTCGTCCTTTAAATAAAACTGGTTCAACATTAACCGTAACAGTTTTGTGGTGGAAGTGCTGGGTATTTCGACCAAGACGACGGAGCTGCTGCAGCAAGTGCCACGCCGAAGCCGACGCCTAGGTCGACTGCCTCCGACACCACTTGAGAACCCGATGTCCCACAGCGGCGACCAACAGCCTTCGCTGGCTGCTCCAGTGCGAACAACCGGCACCTGGATGCATCAGATGGAACCCCGCCCTTTCTCAGGAAAATTCGGCGAGGACGTGGAGGAATGGCTCACCCACTACAAGCGTGCGAGCAAGTACAACGGCTGGAACTCCATGGCTCAACTCGACAATGTCGTTCTGTTCCTCACAGACACTGCGCTAGTGTGGCTCGAGAACCATGAAGATTCCTTTACAACGTGGGACAGCTTCGTTACTGACCTCACAGAGTGCTTTGGCGATTCCACGACGAAAAAGAAGCGGGCGGAGCAGACAATTAATATATATATATTGCTTCAGCGCGCTCAAGTCCCAGGTCGGACCTGTACTGTGTACATAGAGGCGATCCTGAAGCTTTGCAAAACGGTCAATCCTCGAATGTTCGAAGAGGACAAAGTTGGACATCTTCTCAAGGACATAGCCGAGGATGTTTATAATTATTTATTCGGAAAGGAGAGTCTCGCCTCGGTCGCAGACCCTGATACTGCAAACACCACAGGCGTGCTACCCCGGAATACCTTCCGTCAATATAGCAGACGGAGTGGCTCGCCAGCTTCACACCGCAGCCTGACGCCCACAACCAGTCGCCAACGCCGTTCACCGTCACAACGTCGACGTGCTACGTCTACACCGCAGTCGGGAAACTAGCCGGCGAGGCCGTTGGAGGTAAGGTCGCCGGACAGTCTGCGTCTCTGCGAAATACTACTATGCCTATTATGATGGTGAAGAAGAAAGTGCGTTTGTTAATTGATAGTATACCTGCAACAGCATTAGTGGGTACTGGTGCTACCGTTTCCGTCATGAGTGTGACTTTCAAAGAGAGGCTGGGTCGGAAAGTTATGTTCCCGTGTAATGATGGTTTGACGTTTCGTGGTGTCATTGGAGAGTGCCTTATTCCCCTTGGTATTTGTGTTGCAAGTGTTTTATTCGGAGGGGAAGATCTTAAAACAGAATTTCTCGTGCTACCACGGTGCACTCATGAAGTTATTCTCGGGATTGACTATCTTCAGGATTGTGGTGCTTCCGTTACCTGTGGCACAGGTGAAATTACCTTGAATAGCGCGCTTCTCGCCACCCTTGCCGACACATCTTTACCAGAGAAAAACTATTGTTTTATTTCGAACAATTTGCTGCTGCCGCATTGTTCGCTGTCACGTGTCCCTGTCAATGTCGCTGCCGCCGACCTTTCATCGTTTGACGCGCCAGTCCAGCAACTTACGTCGAGCTGCGCAAAGAAAGATGTACTTGTGCCACGCTCTCTCGTGAGAGTAGTGAATGGCGCCTCAAATTTCTGGGCTTTCAATTGTTCTTGCGTCCCTGCTGTTCTCCCGCGTGATATGAAGCTCGCTGAATTTGACGAGATTACGTATAGCTCCATTACAGTTCTAAGCGACGAGGAGCAGTCTCATACTAGCGATCCCAACCGAAGCACTTCTGAAGAGCAGATCCTACGGATGATCAACAAGGCGCTTGCCTCACTTGAGCGCCACGCTCTCGCACAAGTTTTGAAGGCACACCTTTCTGTGTTCGATTTCACGCAAGGCGACAAGCAGTCTTCACTCCCGCGTTCTCGTGCTCGCCACAGAATTGACACCGGATCTGCGCATCCTATTCGACAAAAGCCTTAACTGAACAAGTAACTCAGCGCAATATAAAAGACAGGCACAAGAAAGGGACAAACAAGGACAAGCGCTTGATTGCGCTGAGTTACTTGTTCAGTTATGAAGAACCAACTAGCCCAACAATTAACTATTCTAGAAGACAAAAGCCTTACCGCGTTTCTTCAGCAGAGAGGACAGTTATCGTTGAACAGGTGAAAGACATGCTACAGAAAAGTGTTGTTCAAGAGTCCTCTAGTCCGTGGGCAGCACCAGTAATCTTAGTAAAGAAGGATGGATCGTGGCGGTTCTGCGTTGATTACAGAAAACTGAACGCGGTCACAAAAAAGGACGTGTATCCGCTTCCTAGAATTGATGATGTCATTGATTGTTTACATTGCGCTGCCTACTTTTCATCACTGGATTTGCGATCAGGGTATTGGCAGATACCCATGCACCCAGACGATAAGGAAAAAACGGCCTTCGTGATACCAGGCGGTCTTTATGAATTTAACGTTATGCCGTTCGGCCTTTGCAACGCGCCAGCGACATTCGAACGATTTATGGACACTATCCTCCGAGGACTTAAATGGGAAATTAGTTTGTGCTACCTCGATGATGTGCTGATTTTTGGCAGCACTTTGAGTGAGCATAACAGCCGTCTCAGTCTTGTTCTGGATTGTGTCGAAAAAGCCGGCTTGATCCTGAATTCCAAGAAATGTCGTTTCGGGGAAACCGAGACGTTAGTGCTTGGGCATCTGGTCGACAAAAACGGCGTGAGCCCAGATCCACGGAAAATTGAGGCTGTTAGCTCCTTCGAAGCACCGAAGTCAGTGCAGGAGTTGAGGAGTTTCTTGGGTCTGTGTTCATATTTTCGTCGCTTCGTCCCAAGATTCGCCGACGTGGTGTACCCCCTAACATGTCTTCTCCAAGAAGCCGTCCCTTTCAACTGGACATCGGGTTGCGACGACGCGTTCCGCCAGCTAAAATTTCTACTAACGTCAGGGCCCATATTGCGTCACTTCGATGCTTCCTCACCTACGGAAGTGCACGCTGATGCCAGTGGCATCGGCATCGGTGCCGTACTAGTGCAACGTCATCAAGAAGCTGAACACGTTGTGGCTTATGCTAGTCGCTCTTTGACTAAGCCGGAACACAATTACACTGTCACCGAGCAAGAATACTTGGCAGCTGTTTTCGATGTCCACAAATTTCGGCCCTATATCTACGGAAGCCCGTTCACTATCGTTACCGACCACCACGCGTTATGCTGGTTGGTGAATCTCCGTGACCCGAGTAGACGACTGGCACGTTGGGCTCTTCGGATGCAGGAGTACGACTTCGTTATTTGCTACAAGTCTGGGCGTCACCACGCAGATGCGGACTGTCTCTCCCGCCTTCCTCTGACGACGACGGATTGTGACGAAGACAATTTTGATGACTGTTTTGCTCTCATTTCTTCTACATTCCCAGACTCGATTACTTTCAAGGCATAGCAGGAAAATGATATTAGTTTGGAACCTGTATTTGTAGCTGCATCGCGTCCTGGAGCCACCGGTCGATTTTGTGTCCGTGACGGCCTGCTTTAGAAGACCAATTATTTGGCTAAAGGCGCACGCTTCCTTTTGGTGGTGCCACAGAGTCTGCGAGCGGACATACTGAGAGCCATCCACGACGATGCGACTTCTGGCCATCTTGGATTCATCAGAACTTTGAACCGGACACAGGAGCGTTTTTACTGGCCAAGAATGCGGGACACAGTCAAGCACTATGTCGCCAGTTGCGAACAATGTCAACGCTACAAGCGCCCTACGACCGCTCCGCCAGGTCTTCTCCAACCTCTGCCGCCGCCTCGCCTGCCATTTGAACAAGTGGGTATTGATCTTCTGGGCCCATTTCCCCGATCATCTAACGACCACCGATGGGTGATCGCATGTGTCGACCATCTGACCCGTTACGCGGAAACGGCGGCCGTACCATCTTCAACAGCTGCGTCCGTTGCAACGTTTTAAAGACGATAGTCTTTCTTGGGGAACTTAAACGCTGAAAATTTGGTCTGTCTGTCTGTTTGTCTGTCTGTCACCCGATTCAGCCACCCGGCCAAAGCTGGACCACTTGCTTACCGCCCACACTACTTAAACTGGTGCGGCTGTTCATACTTGTGAACGTTATCGATCACAAAGTAAATATTACTCATACCTGAGGCGCAACATCACTAGGTAAGTATTAGGAGGTGTGTTCCTTTAATAGAAAATACATAGATACGTAACTCTAAAGACCCTAGTTTCTTAAGCTGCGCTGAAAATGCCATGCTATGCGCGCAGACGAACGACGTTCCCCGACTGCGCGCCAACGAGCGCCCTCTGCCATGGAGGAAGGAAACCCTCTGCACAAGCTCATGTTTCCCGATGTATTGCCAGATGGCGTCCATGTCTCACGCAGCGCCTCCTCAATTTTATTAATGCCAGCCAGATGCGGCCGATTCAACATAAAGGAAGCGCTGTCTGAGGCAGGGCAAAACATAAATGTCCGCTTGATGAAATTTTGCGGTAAAATGACATCTGTTCAAACAAACCTTCATGCCAGGACGGAAATGGTACGAGAACAGCATCACGGGTGGCCGCGGATCAGACCAGCACTCATGTAGTACGGCCGGCAGAAGACTATCCTCTTTCGATGACATTTGCAGCGAAGCACGCAGATACGCGGCAAATTTTTTGCTTCGCTTCATTATTCTTCGGCATGTTGCCCCCCGTGTAATCATTAGCGATCGCGGTCGTCAGTTCGTTGCGGACGCCGTAGAAGAACTGCTTCGTCTCTGCAGTTCGCAGTTCCGCCATTCAACGCCTTATCACCCTCAGACAAATGGGCTTGTAGAAGGTACGAACAGAACTCTAACTAACATGCTGGCCATGTACGTATCTTTCGATCACAGAGACTGGGATGACGTACTCCCCTTCATCACCTATGCTTATAATACTGCAAAGCATGATACGACCGATTACAGTACTTTTTATCTCCTTTACGCACGTCCACCGCTAAGCTGCATTCACACTACACTACCGTTTGACTTTCACAGCGAGTACTCTGTTGCCAAGACGCTTTGTCTTGCCGAAGAAGCCCGGCGTATTGCTCGTCTTCGTACTGTGGCATCGCAATACCGTTCGAAAGAGCGCTATGACAGCCGACACCAATCTGTCTCGTATGCTAAAAGAGACTTTGTGTGGTTGTGGACCCCGCAACGTAAACGTGGCTTACGCGAAAAGTTTTTACCCCAGTACACGGGCCCATTCGTAGTTGTAGATCGCTTGAGTGACTTGACGTACGTGGTGGCACGTTTGACGTCAGCTGGTCGTCGGTCTAGCCGGACCCAGTTAATACATGTTGCTCGTCTTAATCGGTTTCACCCCACGCTTTCCGAGTGATTTGGACCTCCCCAGCGGGCTTCGTATAGCAACCGGGGATTTATACGGCATGAGCCGGGCAAAGAGAAGAAGAGAAAGACGTTAGCTGGCGCAACCTCTGGGCGCCATCTTTACTTCACCACCAACCTCGTCCTTTAAATAAAGCCGGTTCAACATTAACCGTAACCATATATATATATATATATATATATGATTGACTAATACATAAACAAGTAAACAAAGTGGTTGACCTTTTGCTCCAACGCATCAAAAGAATATGTGTACATGCAATTGCGAAGAAGGGTGGTAACATTAGTGCCATCGATTTCCAATGAAGCTATAAAATTTCCCGGTCATGTATGTTTCCCCCCGTTTAAGTCAGGCACTCTAGCTTATCGACAAACGCACTATCTTCTCCTGTACAATGAATTCAGAATATTTTTCTGGGCACGATAAACGGATTGAACTTCTTGTTGAGGGATTTCGTCGCATCATATACTCAGCCTATCTTGAACGTCCCTAATATTCCGCATTACTAACATATACGGGTCTTCACTATTCTTAGTATCCTTTTGTGAGAGTATGCATGAACCAATGTACACCTTTTTTGGGGTACTGGAAGTCGCTGGCTTGCCTTTTGTCGCTACATTTTTACTTTTGCTGCTGTGCTACGTAGTGGTATTCTGCACAAGTGTACATCTGATTGCGTACTCTTCACATTTTTATTGTATTCGTGGTTGTTCAGCCTGGTTTTTATACCCACTTAAGATCGTCATTACACAGATGTTTGCTGAGAAATATATGTTTCGTTGGACTGTTTGGTACAGCATGTTCTGAACATTTATTTCCGTTTATTTCCTATGGTGTGTAACTTCCGAGACGGAGTGCACCTTATTTCACACGTGTTTTTATTGTTGCATTTGTGCGGTATAATATCGCCCTTGTTTGATCTATACTTAGCGCACCGCATTGCAAATGAAAAAGAAAATTGTAGGATACGTAAGCTTCGCATTTAAGAGTGGAACGCGGTAGCATTCAAGGATCCCTGGCTGCTTATCGGGCTTCCCGGCTACTGCAGCTTTTTTGTCCAACTTCGCCTCCCGGTGCGGCTGCCGAGGAGGCGAGCGCCATCTAGATGGTGTTTTCGCAAGGAAGTAACCGCGGCGCGCCGCTGTAGGAATTGTAGAAATACTGGAAAACCAGTTTGTGTTTGAGTTTCTGCGCAAGAGAATTGTGTTTTCTCGTATATTCAACATACCATCCGACGCCATCACGCCTCTAGGTTGTGGCTAAGTCGTACTTTACGATTTTTCTGAAGGGGCTTTTACTTTGAGAAATTCAGTTTTGTACACTAACGACTTGCGCCAGCGGAGGATCTGTGCGGTCGGGGTGGTTCGGTAGGATTATTTCCGCAAACGACGTCGGTGCACCCAACGGCTACGCTGACGCCGACGCCGTATTTTCTGCGACATGGGGTCCTTAACGGTATCTCGTTAAAGAATAGCAGCATCCGTACAGGCTGAGTCAGATATTACAAATGCTTAATATTGACGTATGACAAAGTCCTCAATTTATTGGCAGGCCTATAAACGTAGTGCTTAAATATTTGTTATAAGATGCTCCAAGGCTGATCTTTGGGGCCTGCGAGAGATCAATGCTATCATCAGACTAAAAGTCTTTTTTAAACACCTACGCACTTGAGAATATCAAAAATAATGTGGCAATAATCACGGAAGTGACAGTGAGTGACAAGTGACAACGAGAAATCCCAGAAGTACATTAGGAAATATCGGCAAACGCCGATCAATGATTGCATATAAAATGCCCGGACGAATTCGTTGCCTTTTCTGCTAAAAAAAAATGGAAGCACAAAGTAGGAGCAACGTAAAAAGGACTCTTAGTTACGCACTCAAAGCTGATGGCACATTTTAGAAACAGCAGGTGTTCCTGTTTTAACAAGGGGGGGGGGGGGGGGATCGCCATTGACGTCATATGTTGTTTTCATTGTGGGTTTACGTGCAAAGGTGACGCTGAAATGATACATTGCTTCAGCTGTTTTTTTTTTAAATAGCTCTAATGAGACTGAGTTACGAAGACCAATTATAACCGAAAAGGCCGACAAAATTGTCGAAAAACGTAATTGCTTCAGAGCCCGTCTTTAACATCGGGAGCTTTAGAAGCCTATTTCGGGACCTAGAAAACGCAAATTTCGGACGAGGACTGGTTTTTACCATTGCACAATGGGGAACGCTAGAGTTTTGCAATTTGCATGAATTTTACCATTTTACATGCAATGGCCATCCACTTACCATTGTTACGTGTTAGCGAATTATGGAGTATATAATACTTGTTTAATTATTGCATTTGGCTATTTCGAAGAGCGATTAGTAGTGCTAGTGGATGTGTATTCATTTTACTGGGGCTATGTAATGGAAGACACTATAAGCGACGAAACAAACACTGGTTGTAAAGAGGACACGAAGTGACACGGGGGAGCGCAATAGCCACTTCGCGGCCTCTTTAGAACGCGCGCTGGCTTCGTCCATGTTAGTGTCTTCCCATACATAGCCCAAGAAAAATGATTGCATTCGGCTACTCGTTTTGCCTGCTCTGTTGTTTGCTTAGCCACTGATGTTGCCATAAGTGGCACTTACGCTGCTGTTTTTGCGCTACTGTTCATTTTAGTCAGGTGTTCTACATCCTTCGGGTGCAAGGCGCAGCGCCTCTTCACAGTCTCATGCTCTTTTTATTAGATTTGTCGGCTCTGTTGTGCACCACGACAACAATAGTAATGTGAAAGCGTTTCGGCCTCTAGAAAGAAATACGACGTTATCTATCGCACAATGAATGTTGACGTTAATGTCATGGGCATGAACCAATGTGGCGACATACCTTATTGCCGGCGCCGAGACGATTCATGTATGGGGCGTGTATACAGCTGCGATCCCCTCACCCACATCTCTCTAGACATGGTGCGCCATCTAGCGTCGCTACCGTGAACACCACGCATGGGGCGCGTCTGAATATATATTCAGACATCAATTTTCAAAGTTTTAAAGAATTTGAAACGATTGTCATTGATGAGTGATACATATCAGGTAGCATATACCTAGTCGGCTAGAAAGAGGGTCATTGAAATGCGGCACACACCCAGTGGCACTCCCCCCCCCCCCCCCCCCCCCCCCCCAGCTTCCCAAATTGGCGCCACAGAGGTTCGTTGAAGAGAGCCACATACCCAGGGTCACATACTCTGTGATCAGCAGGGGTGTAACAGTTTCTTTCCAACACGATTCCCTCAGCAAAGCCGCCCAATGCTCTACCTATTACAAGATGCACTACCCAGTGAGCCATGTTGGATAACGGCTAGAGACCATCGATACATAGAAACAGAGATACCGGGATGAGCGTGAAGCACGATAAGAATGCTAACTGATATTAAAGAGCACTGAATCTGCATTCGAGTGCTTTAGAAGACTCTTGTGCTTCACATGACCTTTGCTTGCTTTGCTAGAACCTTTCTCTACACTTTCTCCGCATCAGTACGCATTAATTTTTATAATGAATAAATCTTTCCTCGTACATTTACTTGTGTCAGACGCAATCGGTCGTGTTTTACGGTGGGTAAATAATGAAACCCTATATTGATTGAACATCCCCTAACATACGTGATGTTGGGCAGACAGCCTCAAGGTTATTATTTGGCTCGACGCCGACTCCCCTTTTTAGCACAACATGATATTGGAGATATAGATATGATACATATATTTTCAGTACAAGCATGTATATTGCTTACATATTGGTAAATTAAGCACACGTTCATATACGTTTGAACAAATTATTTAATAAATGAAGAAAATGAAGCTCTTATGAAACACCCAAAAAATATACCAGAAGGCGCTAGGTAATGTCATCTAAATACTATGGTATTATTGTTATTAGGGTCAATTTTGTAAATTTATAAGGTGTGGAATTCTAAAGTGAGGCATTTGGTGTCACAAATTTGAACTATAACCGTTGTATTCTGTATAAGCAGGGGGTTACAGGAGGAAAAAAAAACAAATCCTCATTCGTACAGCACACTTCCTCTTCACACAGCTGATTCCACTGCACAATAATTTTGACAAAAAAAGGAATCTGCAAGCAAGTTCGTCCTGGCACGGTACTCGCGGATTTTAAGAGAATGGTCATTAAGCCTAGAAACCTCATGTGGTTATTTCAGGTAGCTTTCACTGCTACTTCCAGTCTTATTATTAAATATGAGGTATAAAAGCTTCAGTATGAACCGAGTAAACATATGTGAGGGTTGCATTATATCTTTCTTGACGGGCAAACGCACTAATGTATCAAAAACACCGTGGGCCGAATTCACAAAAACTTCTTACGCTAGAATTTTTCGTAAGAAAGAATTTGAGCTAATCCAGATGGCAGACATATCATTAGCAACAGCGGCCAGCCAATGGCAAAGGAAACTTACGAAAGAAAAGCTTTGTGAATCTGGCCCCTTAATCTTT
Organism: Dermacentor silvarum; assembly: GCF_013339745.2. Lineage (NCBI taxonomy): Eukaryota > Metazoa > Arthropoda > Arachnida > Ixodida > Ixodidae > Dermacentor > Dermacentor silvarum. The sequence continues at coordinate 52,274,351 of NC_051158.1, read as the reverse complement.
TATAGCGACGAGCCAATACTGAGATTTACACTTAGGCGACGGGTGTTAGCTTTGATGAGTTGTACAACAATCCGGTGTAAGTGTGCAATAGTGCATTTGCGATGATAGGTACTGCCTTTTTTAGCTTATGTAGCTGAGATATGTTCGAATACGTCGTGGTATCTCATGCTAAACGACTATACATAACATTAGAAAGAGCTAATGAAATATACATATTTTGACGTTCAAGGAACGTAAATAACGTAACCAATTTACTATTCCAATACCCGTGGATATATTACTCCGAAAATGGCTTACCCTTTGGTTGTATTATATATTTGCTTGTGGAGTCGCACCGATGCTTTTATTTGATGAGGCTAAGTCAAGCTTACTCGAACCGAGTGATACATGTGGTAATGTGTCGACTATTTGTATCTTGGCCAGAAGGTAATGGCCTTACTTACAATTTGATCGATTGTAAACGATGACGTCATACTTCAGAAAAGTAGTCTCTGGAACACATTGCAAGTACTTGGTACTTTTTTTATTGTTTCCGCTGAGAAACATATGCTGGCGTCATCTGCATAAATTTGACGTATATCGTTTATGTAAGGAATGAAGAATAATGGTCCCGATATACTGCATGCCGAACATTTTCATGTATAGATTTTTGGTGCCATTGCTCCAGATTCTTTCGAAGTGAAAGAAACGTGCCTCGGTAGCCGCATTTTTGAGGTTTAAGAGCGAGATATAGTGACTGATACGATCAAAGGCTTTTGAGCAATGCTGAAGTATGCTGCGTCTCTACGTTTGCATTTTTAAAGAATGGAAATAACATCTTTGAGCAAGAAGAGCGGTTTGAGTAGATCAGTATTTCAGACAACGAAACTGTAAAGCTGTTGCGATATTGTGTTTATTCATGTAACTTCTCATGTGAACATGTGGTAGTTTTTCAATATGCGTCAACAATACACGGGTGCAAAACGTGAAGGCGAAAGCCTGCCAGCTCTGGAAGAAGACGACGAAGAACGCCCAAGCAATGGCCCAAGCGCGAGGAGCAGTATGGGATCGCCGGCATGATCAGTGGCATCGGAGCCAGCTGTGAAAGAAGACGACGACGAAGAACGCGCAAGCAGTGGCACGAGCCCGTCTCTTTGAAAATGTGACGGGTACAATCAGGCACCCACTAGGCACAGCATTAGCAAGTCACAACCCTGAAGCAGCCGTGGCTTCATTTTCAAGCGAAGCTTGTATTGCATTACATGTATCGGTGCCGTCAGCCGTTCTAGGTTTCTCCGAAAAAAAAATGCCTTCTCGGGCAAGAAACGTGCCTCGGTAGCCGCATTTTTGAGGTTTAAGAGCCAAGTGCAGTGACTGATACGATCAAAGGCTTTTGAGCAATGCTGAAGTATGCTGCGTCTCTACGTTTGCATTTAGAAAGAATAAAAATAACATCTTTGAGCAAAAATAGCGGTTTGAGTAGATCAGTATTTCAGAAAACGAAACTGTAAAGCTGTAAGGCGGTCGGGCATAGCCTGACTGTCCCAACGTGGGAGCGGCCCGCTGCGCGCAGAGTCGCGTACCTCAGGACTTTCAACAAAGTTTTACATCCATCCATCCATTCTCGCGTAAGTAAAGGAAAACGGCGGGAAATGATAAGAATAGAGCGCTGGTGAAACACGTGAGGGACGCGCCCATAACACGTGACGGGAATACCCAATCACAAGCGGGCGCGCGCTGGGGGAAGGGCAAGGAAAGAAATGGGCCTCGCTCGCGTAACGTCAGGTCTCCTTTTCATTGGCGCTGAGCCGTGCTCCCTCAAGGGCTGCAGAAGATAGCGCCAACCTTTCCCTTTCCCAACGAACCACTTACTACTCCTTTTCATTACACGCTCGGCAAACAAATCGGAAGGCTCCGCATTGTTCGATCGGCGGCGGAACAGCTCGCTTTCGACGAGAAACGCCGTCAACCTCGCCGGGAGTAGGCTCGCGTTCTACGTGAGGATCCTGCGATCAAGGCAGCCCAAGCCCAAGCTCGGTTACAGCGACAGGGAGCGGAAACCACGTTAAAAGCCCGTCTTACCGAAGCCCAGCGTCAAAGAAGGGCAGTGAACTCCGAGGCGATGGAGTCCGACACCCAATTTTGAGAGTACGACAAGCTTCGCGTGCCTCCCTGTTCGCGGTAGGGGAAGGGGTGACGATTTTTTTGCTTTATTGCCTCGCATGTCACAGCGGTCAAGAGCACAGAAGAACAGAATAGCAATATGATATTACGGTGAACCGTGAGATGTTTGCTGACTGTATGTCATCAGCACTTCGGCATGTGCAACAAAAGTTCCAATCTTGGAAAACACTCCGGTACACACGTCTGTACCTGCTGCACTTCGATAAAGTCGGACACAGATTCCCAAAAATGTTCGCGAACGGGTCCAACATCAATATCTGCATTGATACTGCATTCCCGAACCAGGCAAGTAAGAGCCTGTCTGGTTAGGGATGCGTGGTTTCATTGATATTTCTCTAACGGCCTACACCGACACTGGATTTTCTTCGACACGGGGCCCTTAACGATATCGCGAGAAAGAGCTTCTACAATAGGGCATAAAAATAATTCAAATAGGTTTGAAGTTACATGCCTAACTCTTTATGTTGGGGGAACAATGAGCTCGCATTAAATGAGCGTTGCGTACCCACAGCGTTTCTATGCAAAGGACGTACTCACGTTCTTTATCAGATAAAGGTAGGCATTGACGTGGCAGAAACCGCTCTCTAAGTCAGAAGTGACGCCACGCCATCGGTGGGTTGCTAGTTATTGCACAGAAACCGAAAAAATGGGGCGCTATAACGTAAAATGATTCCAAACTGTTTTGATTCCAATTTCTGCAATCAGCGTCCACGATTGGTGACAACATTTTCGAGCCACTCCCAACTTTGCCTGACTGTCACGCGACGTCACGGAAACCGCGATAGCTACCCATCTGATATAACGTGCACACACTGATTAGGGATGATTAAACCGCACAAACGAAAAGTAATCATTCCTGATTCGGCTCCTTTTCACCATTAGCCCTCTGCTATTGGTCCGATGTTTTCTGGCTATGCCCACTTCGCCTGTCTGTCACGCGAACTCACAAAACCACGACACTCACCAGGTCAAAGTGACGTGTAGGCGAAAAATATCACAGTTTCGCCCTAAGGGCGAAGCAATGAATGCGATAGCAACACAGCAATGTCATACGAAGTAAGGTGAGCGGCTTTGGTAGCAATATGAATTGTAGTAAACATGAGCTGATTAAGTAAGCAGGTGTGCTGCGGCGTAAGTAGACCGACATGAAGAGAGACTCGATGACCACGAGAAGGCGCGTGTGAAACGGTGGTGTTGATGAGAAGCGCTTCGCGTGGGCAGCGCGTGCGAAGGGACACACCTGTAGCGCTGCACTGCCGACCCGGGCAGCATTGCATGTGTAGCGTGCGTTGGAAAATGTGGCCCGACTATTACTAACTGATTGAACAAGCGTGGTGTTAGCGCGCACAAACAAACATGAATAGATCACACTGAATGACTGCAGACAACGACTGTCAAAACGCTGGCAGCAAGCGCATACGCCGCAGCAACGGGCGAAGGTACGTGCGGTCTATCGCTTCAACGAAACTGAGCGGCGAATACACGGCGCATAAAGGTCAGAGCCGTGTGGAGATAAGCGACGGTGCGAGCGAGCGACGAGCGCGGTTGTTGGCAGAGTAGAAGTGCGCCCCCCCCCCCCCCCCCCGCCCGCTCCCTCCGGCGCTGGCTTCCCGCTTCCTTGCTTGCGCGTGGGAGATTGAGTGCGTTCGCTCTCCGTGATAGCGCGCGTCGCCGCACGCTTCCGCTCGGGCATAAGGCGCGCGGCGAAGATTTTATCTATAGGGAACCTCACGGCGACGGCGACGCCGACGGCAGACATCCGGTTGAAGTGTCCATATAATTGCTATCGCAATAAAAATGCAATATTATGCCGAACAAAACTGAAAATTTTTCTGCATAGCCAGAAACGGCACCGTTCCGAAAGGAATAGAAGATGGCTGCCCGCCGATCGTTCAGGCCCTCGCTACGCGCACCTGCCGGTGAGCATGTATTTATTTGCGCATGATAAACCTTTTTGCGTGGCAGTAAAACGTTATCAAGCCCTTTCGGCATGCATACGACATCGCTCTGCCAACTCTTCCTTGCTGAGGATCTGTTTTAGCGGCATTCTTATCCTTCCGTTGCACGACGCCGCGATTTTCGACCAACCACCGCAAGCTAAGTAAGGCGAAGCGGACCAATAGGAGAAGCCGGCACCACCCTCTTCATGCGGTAATTTATTTTCACAGTGCAGACTCGGCGCTATCAAATTCCCTCGCCACTAGAGCGTGCTCCTCGCCTCTTGTCAGCCAATTAGATAAGAAAAACCGCTGAGTGTTGTCAATGTTATTGGTTTTGAAAGCGAACAAAGGTGACCTCCTATAAACGTGGAGAGTGTTTCATTGGGTTGTTCAGACAACGCTGCGGGTCAACGCCCGATGCTTGCGTCGGTGGTTACGTAAACTTGACATCAGGAGTTTAGAAAAATAAAAAAAACTGTTTGGAATCATTTTACGTTATAGCGCCCATGGATTTAGTACTGTTGAATGTTGCTAAATATTACCAAAGAAAGGCGCAAACTGAATGACATGCCTCAGAAGGGTTTGGGTGCGAGCTAGTTGGTACGGATCATTCATATGATCCGTACTATTAAAAAGAAAAGAAATATAAATGTAACAATACAAATAGTGGACACAGGCCAAACTGATTAACTTCTAAGGAACGTAAGTTCCTTTTCGCAAAGCGCTATAGAAGGCCACTTACACAGGTGGCTCCTAACTGACACATTGAAAGGGCCTCAAAGATTTCCCTGGCCATCTGATTGCTGTACCCTCTCAACACACGTGTGTCATTCAGGAGTGGTGAACAGCCCCACTTTGCACAATGCTTGGTTAAAGATACCACTAAATTTGTCCAGTGTGTGTCCGAGGCAGTGTATTGTACTCCTTTCACATCTGGTCAAATGCACATACAGCAGACTGGCCGATGCCTAAATATGGACTTAAGATATCAACCATATTTGACTCAAAAGACCACTATGTTCATCCGTCTTGACCGTGCGTTGCAGCAAGGACTTGTGGCCAGATTACGATCATCATCAATTTTTCACCTACAGTGGAAAATTGGCACGTAAAATCAGGGAGGCATACCGCATAAATAAACAGACGTGTGAGCCAGCCTCAATAGTAATGGTCTCCCTTCTCTCACAGTGTAAATTTTCTCCTGAAAAGTTACATGAGCTGACCGGCAAACTCAAAAGGACGCTACAAATTACTACTACTACGCTACGACGGCTGGTTCTCAGAAAATGCACAAACACAGGGATGGGTATCCGTTGGCATACTGTAGTAATAGTTGGCCCAAGTTAGCTTAGACATTGCTGCCATACTTCAGCTGTCACAAGGCTACACCTTCACATTTCATTTCAAGAAATGTGAGCTCATCATATGTGTATTTGCCAGTGGCAGTTGATCTGAGAACAAGACAGAAATTATTGTAAATAGGCAATGTTAAAGTAACAATGGTAAGCGAAGAAAGCACGCTGCACACTTATACCTGTAACATATTTGACACTACAGTTCGAATTCTAACATGCACAAAAACAGCACATGCGTGTAGCATGAACATAGAAAAAATGCAGAAATAAAAGCTACAGCATAAGGAACAGTTTCAGAACAATAAAAACAAAACAAGAAGTGTAATATACTGTGTGAAAAGCAAAAATAAAATTGAACTTGCAGCCAAGTGATTGAAGCGAGGAAAAAACATTCTAAAGATTAGGTCATGTTAGGTTTAGTTTTTTATATAGAACACGATAATGTGTGCATAATGTTTTGAACACAAATAAGCAGCAAGTTGAATAAAGTTGCATAAATATTTAGCCTATTTAGTAAGCTGAGTTGAGTAATATGTCGATAAGCTTATACACAAATCATACTGAGATCGTACTTTCTGGTACACGTAGACTTCATACATACCTGACATGACATCCAGATTACACGCCATGTTGCTGTAGCCATGGCTGCGGGATCCCTGCATTTCCCTGCCATTATGTGGACACTGCTATAGGGTCACGGTCTCACCACTTAGAAAATGAGTTCTGTGTTAACTTATAGCATTGATTGACACAATAAAACTGTCATATTGTGCGCACATATAAGGTGCACATAAAAAGAGTCACGAAAACATGTCTGCACTAGTGCAGGGTGGCAGCGGAGCACAAGGTCGAGTCACTGAAGAATGTCATGATAATAGGGACCCCTTCATCAAAGTAAAATTTTAAACACGCACGCAGCAGCACATACAATAATGTTTGTTTACATACTAGAGTTTCCTTTCATGACTTAGTTTAAACAACTTTCCTCTGCCATGTTTAGTTACGTCAAAGTTATAGCAACACCCCTTGTTTTGAAAAGAAAGCTGTACTAGTAGCAAGCTGTGACTGCTTACATTTTCGTTTTCTCCTCAAACTGCTCGTACACCGAAAACCTGGTAAGCAGAGATTATTTACAACGTCGAAGAGTTTATAAGCGAAAAAACGTAATTGCAGTAAGAATCGTTGAAGAGACAAATAAGGCGTTATTATGCAACTTCAGCAGAAAAGCGGAAGCGCACGCACAGGTGAACACTACTATTTCCGAACGTAATCTTTCTCATCGGAAGAAAACGCTTATCACGATATTCAATTTCGCATCAAAGCAATAAATTTGCCTAACTAAATTCTGACAAACAGCACGCAGCCTGCACAAGCACAGGTTTCACTGTTGTCGCAGAAGTTCTATTTCCCACGTTCGCAAGGCACGCTATGCACACACGAGGAGCACGCACAACACACGTGTACTTTGCAAGCACGACTGCTTACATTTTCAATGGTACGACGCTCTCCAAGTTGCCGGTGCTGCGTCGATGACATTACTCCCATCATAGATGTCGCTGTGTAGTGGACGAGCTGAGGCACGCTAACAATACGTATTATTTCTGTTCGACGTCCACCCAACTTTTCACGACAACCAGACAAAGGCCACGGCATGAAAATCGCTGGTCCACATTTGCGTGGCGCACCACGCATACAACGAGTTTGCAGCGAGACACAAGGTATCTTCTGGCACTTTTGTGCACGCCAACTACGTTCCGTTTCATTACAGCAAACACAAAAACACACGATCAAATAAACACATCGTCGCAGCACAGTTGCAGCTCGCAGAGACGACGGCCATCTCGAAGACTGATGATGATGATGATGATTTATTGGCATCCCCTTGGAAATGGGGCAGCGACAAATAGTCACCTAGCCTGCTTGATTTAATCAGGTATACTATACATGTGCTTTATCTAGCATTTTTGTATACCTCTCATTATTCATCTTCTTTTTCAAACATTTACCTTGTACCGCTACTTATGATTTTAGGAGATCAGGTCATATCCATCTTTCCCCTGCTTTTTTTCCACCAGTACTCTAATCGTCTCTTGCTTATCTCTACGGCTGATCTGTTGATGTTTCCTTCCACTTTAAACCCAAGCGCTTCTGGGAGTTACACGTTCCTACGTTTCTTGCTGGGTGGATCCCGTCGCATTCCATAAGGATGTGCTCAGTGGTCTCTGGATCTTTACTGCAGCATACACATGCCTCATCTAGTTACGAATATTTGTTCCGGTATGTTTTGGCCCTTAGGCAGCCGGCTTGAGCCTCAAATAGCAAAGCACTGCCCTTTGTGTTATGGTACAGATTTTCGAATCCATTCTAATTTCTTTCTTATTCTTGTACATCTCCATTGTCTTTTTGGTTTCCATTCTTTCCATCCAATTAACGATCTCCATTTCTCTCACTTTTTTTCTGATGACTCCTGGTTCTCTATTTAAAGTTGCGATTATCCTGTACTTGGTTGCCAACTTCCTCCATTCTGTGTCCACACTTTTCATGTAGAGATACTTGTGCACTTTAGCCGCCCATATATTTTCATCCATGTTCCTGTGCCTTTTCTTCAAAACTAATTTTGCTCTGTGCTTCTTGCTTCTCTGACTTCAAAAGAGGTCCAACCCATGTCACCCTGCACTGCCCCATTTAGGTATTACCGTGGGCTCCGAAAGCCAACCGGCCTACTGATCTTTGGTTAACTTTCAAACCCAACAAGATATCCGATAATAAGCATAGAATGGCATTTGCGAATGTTAGCGCTGGCACCAATACTCCTTTCCAGATTCCACGCACCACCTCATACTTATTGTGGCCCCACAGTGCTCTGTGTTTCATTATTGCTGCATTCCGCTTCCCTTTTATTTTCAGATTATCTTGGTGATTGCTTGAGTAATTCTTTCCTTCGTTTATGTGTACGCCTATGTACTTATATTGCTTCACTTTGAGTATTATTTGCTGTTGAATTGACACCACGCAGTTACTCGTCTTCTTCAAAAAGATCATAATTCCTGATTTCGCTGTGCTAAACTTCAGGCCTAGATTTGTCGCTGCATTTTCACAGATATTCGCAAGTATCTGTAAATATTTTTTATTGTCCGCTAGTAGCACCATGTCGTCTGCGTACATCTATCCAGGGACCTTCTGTTGCACTATTTGTTCATTACGCATGTTGGATAAATCAAAGCCTAATTCGTGGCTTTCCAGTCGTCTTTCTATACCCTTCACTGAGGAAAACTGAGTACTGAGGACTGAGAAAAAACAACAGCGCCACCTGCATACTTGTGAGGTTGTTGTGGCCTCCGTGATGCCAACAATATTCACCAGTAAACTGATGTTTTGTGCCGTGTTACACTCACCTACCTATATATGTTGCGAGGCAAAATAAAACACCAAACAGTCCACATTTTACACTATAGTTGATCGTAGAAAGAAATTCTATGACGTATTTTCAATTTTGGATTGCTTGCGCCGTCATCAGCCAGCAAAAACATGACCTTAGAGATCTGGTTATATATCCTTTGAAAGCCGTCGCTGGGGCGTCAGTTGAATGATTTTGACTGCCTGCGCCGTCACTTCGTTTTAGATAACTTCCTGCTGTCGTTAACATCAACTGTAGGCTCAGAAATTGTCGAAACGATCTCTGCAGTGTGCCTCGATCGTGGTTTTGGCATAAACCCCAAAATTGGCTTTAAATCAACATTTTTGGCAAACTATGTAACACTGCGATTTGCCTGTAAATTGTGCTCGATATGATAGACTAATGATCTGTATCATTAGTCCTAAAAAATGACAGCCTTTCCACTATGTGAAGATCGAAGACCAGCAAGGCTGTTGGTTCTGCTTCATTATATTTAAAATTGTTTTAATTTGGTGGTTATGTTAAATGGTTGGAAAGACACAACACATAACTTCGTTGCATCACCGCGCGCCGTATTCTGTATGTGCGAGTGAAAGCGAGTTTAGGCGTCAAGATTCGCACCACCTTGCACCATCGGCCTCAGCACGTTGGGCCGCTGCGCGTATCGGCTTCTCGTCGCTTTCGCATCGATTCGCACTGTTGAGTGCGGCGGCGCTCCTCGAAGGCGCGCTCTTCCTCTTCGGAGTGAGCGACATGGGTCTTACCCTTACCGAGTCCAAGGGGCAACTGATGACGTCACTAGGGAAATGGCTATGTCCCGAGAGACTGAGACACAGTTACTGGTTGGTATACTATATTACGTTTTATCACTGACGTTTCGACAAGCATCGTCATAGACTAGCGTTTGGGCAACAGCATTCATCGCTCCGGCGCATTGTTTTTGTCTCTCTGGGTTCCACGTGCGACAAGCGTAATTTAAGGGCCCGTTACAGGCCCCCGAACCCACAGAGGTATGCGTCAGTGAGCTTGGACCCTTTCTGCACTATCACCAGGATCGGCCCATATGACATGCGTATGTGCCATTGCGCTTGGACCCTTTTGCACTACCTCCAGGATTGACCCACTTGTCTTTTGTCAACATTTCGGAGACATTTTTTTCTAGATCCTAACCAAGGACAGCTTCGCTGTATAAAATAAAATAAGAAAAAAAATAAAAGTGGGTGTCATACACATTTTTATGTCAGGTGCTTTGACATTAGCAATGACAAAAAAAAGCTGTGTACTCCTCTCATCAGAAATGCTAATATGCATTGCCATTTCAGTCTCGGATGCTTTTGCGATGCTAAACAACATTAGACGATGCATTTCTGATGCCTGTCTGACGACACATTAGAAATAAATAACGTCCTAATCAGAAACTCATGATTGATTTTCATAAGGGTACACGGGGTCGCAACAGCCTTGGTTAAGTCCTCAACCACTTCGCGCAGTTTCTTGGGGGAACGAACCCCTTGCAATAAAACTTCCGTCAAAGATGACAGCACTTGTGCAGGATAGCCACTTGCCTTAATTCGCTGGACTTGATTGGAGAAGCTGCTGGACATCAAGCGGGGGCAAACGCGAACGACAGCATTTGTAAGGGCTCCTATGGCGATGGAAGTACCTGAAAAAGGCCAAATCCACTTCATTGACCTTGCACTACACCTCCAGGAGGGGCATACGTGTTGGATGTATGCCCCAAGTTCCAAAAAGCACCTTCTCCCCTACACATCCCATCCTTGACGTCATGTTTGAAGGAACCTCTATTGCAAAAGTGGTGATGCGCTCCATCGCCTTAGGGGCCCTTAGAAATGCGGTCAGCCAAGAGCCGCCGGCCCTGAGCGTAGGGCAAATGGAGTGGAATGCCTGTGACAGCGTCGTCTTGGCCGCTAGGAACCCGACAACGGTGGTGCACGCCTCGTAACTACGGGAAAGTAGTAGGTCAGCTACACACACCACAAGCTTTGCTTACCCGTCTTCTCGCCACAGGGGAAGGGCTGGTGATATTCTATTGCGAAAGCATTATATGCCCCATTACGCGAAAATCCGGTGTTGTAGTCGGCGGGGAGACCAAAAGATGGTACCAAAAATAGCCAACAGCGCAAAGAGTACAACACGTAAAAATGCTCCGATTGACGTAGAAATTTGTCAGACAGGTTTCCGTAAAGAAAGTCAAATAATAGAATTGAAAAGAAAATTTGGTATATAATCGCCTGCGTGGGAATTGAACGCGGGCCACCGGGGTGCGAGACGAGCCCGTTTCGCACACGCCTTGGTTATGGTTGACAATAGTTGTGCCTAGTGCGTGCGTCACTGCACACGTCAGGCCACTACATTCGTCAGTGCCTTCCACGTGTCAATGGCTCTTCAGCTTTTATAGGTGCTGTGTCTACTCTGATGTACTCTCGATTCCAAATCGTGAGTGCATAAAATGAGGTTTGCCTAGTGCGCGAGTCATTGCACACGTCACGTTGCTGCCTCCCACGCGTCACTTGCACTTCAGATTTTATCGCTGCTGTGTCCACTGGGATGCTGTACAAAGCGTCTACCTCAGCGGCAGCTGTGCAACGTAGTCGCCCACGGAAGCACGCCTCAGTAAATGAAGCAAAGGAACGCACAAAAAAGTTCATCCTTCTGCAACAAAGTGGTCCAAATGTTTCCGGTCTGTGGACAAAGTATATCCAAACACACACACACCGATTCAGTCAAAATAACTTTAATGCACGTCGAAAACATAAATCTAAAACATTTCACCTAAGCGATTTTAATGCTTTTGCATTCCCCCATGTAAGCAGTATTAAGTTTGTCTGCGGAATTTTTTGTTCCCTTCTTTAAGGTTGTTTTTGTGTTGATGGCCAACGAACGAGACACAATGCCACACAGGCAATCGCATTTGATGTTTCAGCGCTATAGAAGTATAAACTCATTATTATTAGTTATTCCATTTATCCTCGGTTTGTTGGATGCGGTCGGCAGAGTAAATCGTCCACGCCTTGCAGGCTCAACGCAGCGGATGTTGTACGCATACTGAAAGATTAGGCCTCCGGCCTAGGCAGCAATCTTGTTATCCTATGTGGTCGAAATAATGTTTCAGTCGCAGTTGGATATATCTTCCATGTGGATGGTAAAAGCGTGCTGCCATTGCGCGCTTTTCTTTTTGTAGGTTTACTATTCCCGCATGCTTGATGGCCTGTAGCGCCGTCGAAAACTACTACTGGTTTGAAAGTGATTCACCATAGTTTCATCCTGAAGCCGCACGCTTTCTTTTAGTTAGATGTTTTGTTTGAAATCGAATAGAACTGCTCGGGTGTGATTACAAGTAATTTATTCTTTGCATTGCCGTTCGTTGGCGGTGACTCAGCAGCCAGAGCATTCAGTCGAGCTATTTTCATTTACGCATCAGATATATTATGCTGATAGCTAAATGGATCGCTATGTGCACGTGGTCGGCACTAATGAAGGTTTGCGAGCTTTGCGGGTGCTTGCTAATGGTTGACGTTTCGGGAGTATGCTGCTATGAGCAGATTTTTTTCGCCTCATCTATATACAACTCATAGTTGGTGACCTACGTTATTTCGCATCGCCGTTCGTTACCCCAGCTGGTCCTGGGGCCACTGCGATTCAATGTATATATTAACGGTGCGACTGAAGTTATTAGTAATACCCGGGTCAAACTACGTATGTAGGATGACGACTGTGTGCTTTATACAAATGTTACTAGCATTGAAGACCAACTTAAATTAAATAGCGTTTTTGCTTCATTTTGCCATTGGAGCCACTCATGGCAAATGTCGAAAAATCTTAAGAAAACAGTGTCGATGTCTTTTACTAACAACTAAGAGCCTTTGTATTTCGCTTACTGTAATGAAAATAGGTAGCTTGAGTGCGTCAATGAATTTAAGTATCTTGGAGTCACTTGCACGTCTAATTTGAAATGGCACAAGCACATGGACCTCATCTGTTCAAAAGCGCTTCAGAGGCTAGGTGACGCCAAACGCACGCTGAAAAATTCCACTAAAGAATGCAAACTCATGGCTTACAAGACGCTAGTTTGACCTATCCTTGAATACGCCTCAATAATCTTGTCCCCTCATCACTAATGTGGCAGAGATAAACTTGAATCTGTACAGAAAAAAGCGATACGACTTATATTCGGCTAGTACGACCGACACTTCTCACCCTCCTCGCATGCGCAGTCACTTTTCCTGCAGCCGCTCGCCCAGACACGCACACGAGATCGTCTTATCATGCTACACAAATTAATCAGTTCTTCTGTTTACGCCTGTGTATCAATATCTTTCACCACTAGCTCTATGCGCAGAACAAGGTGCACAGATCCCATGAACATTGTCCCGCTCTGGTCGCTACTGAAATGCTTTAAATGTCCTTTCCTGCCGACAACATTTGAATTATGGAACAAGCTTGCTGGTTCCGTCAGAAGTCAGCCCGCGGAACAATTTTCTACTGAAGTGACAAACATATATTGAGGTAATACTTGATAGCATTGGTCTGCAATCTGTAAATTGTTTCATCTCTTCTGTGTGTTCTTTAGCCTGATATATTTTGCAGCTGTGTTCGTATAACTTCAATGTTTTGTACTAACCGACCCCTGCTACTTCCTGTATAGAGACAGCAGTATTTGTAAATAAAATAAAAGACAGCGAAGCTGTGTAAGCGTGCCCTCACACCCTACCTAAGTATAAACAAGAGGCCTGTTGCAGGCTTACCACTGCAATCAAAGGTAATAGTACTTCAAAGTTCGATGGCGTGCATTCATGGCTGGCTCCCACGCCCACTGTATTCGAGCCATGCCATGGCTGGGTGTTTCAAAGGGGGAGTTCTTTTAATGCTTCCTCATATTCTAACTCGCGTATCCCAAAATACCCCTTACCTTGAAGCCCATGCTTGACTTCACCTAGAAAACGCCTGACCTGGATGCACCCAAGAACCACATTGCGTTTTCTTTGGAGCTTTCACGCCATCCGTCATCTAGAATAAATCTGATCTAGATTAAATCAAGCATGTACTTCATGTTAAGAGGAAGCTTTACCACGGGCCCATCTTCGATGCCGCCTATTCGAGTACATGTAAAACGCAATGTTTTTCTGCCATAACCACTGGGCTGATTTTAATAAAATGTGTTTCATTGGAAAGATAAGCTGCGTTCTAGGAACTTTCGCAAGCAAAATTTTGATTTAGGGCCACAATGTTTGAAAATTAATTTTCAAAAATTGATTAGTCGAAAAAAATAGAAGTGTGAAGTTTACAAATTCGTAGCTGGGTACTAAGAACAGACGTCGCAGTTCTGTATACTGCATCCATTAGATTCCATGCAAATTCATATGTTCCGTGAATTTCTTAGATTGTTTACAAGGGTATTGGGAAAATTATATTTACATATTCACAGAGACACGTATATTATATCAATTTCGCAATTGATAACCAGTTTTCTCGAACAGTCCTGATACGCCATGGCTACTCTTTTTCCTAATGCACAACCGACAGTAGCATTATATAAAACACACAGTAAAATGTCATGCACGACAAAATCAAAAGTTTTCCAAGGCCCAATTGGATTATTACTATGCAACAATATAGGGCTTCACTGCACTCCAATGATGCGCTGGCTTTGTGAATATTTTTGCAATTTTGCGACTTTTATTTCCAGATGCCTGGTGAGGTGCTACTAAATGTTCACAAAGACCTTATATTCGGTGGCTGGTAAGCTGATCGGCCTATAAGATTTCACAGACCGAAGTAACACTGACTCATCCATTTTGGGAATCAAAATTGTGTTTGCTGCTAAGAAATATATAGGCAGAAAATGGCTGCCACATTCTCTATTATATATGTGCTTTAGAATTGGTACTATTTCATGTTTGAACAATTCATAAAAAATGCATTCAGTCTGTCAGGACGGTAGTTTGTCCAGGGTTTAGCTCATTATTGGAATTGTGCACTTTAGTACTTGAAAACGGCATTTCACGCCATCCCTTTGCACCGTCTTGAGGTCTAAGCAGTATCAGCAGCAATTTTTCTTGAATAAATTGGTATGTCGCGTTGACGTAACGGGCCAGAGCAGACCAAGCTAGTCACCGGGGCAGCGGGTTGTGGTTGTGGTAGTCCTTCTTCCGGCATAATGAAGACAGGTTGTAGTCTCCGGTTGCGAAGTTCCAGATTTCCTGTTTCACCCAGCACCTCCCCCAATTGTAAAGGGGGTTTACTTGGGTCGTAGAGCGGCAGCGACAAACGCAGCACCTGCAGGTAGGGCGCAGCCAGAGAGCGACTGGGTACGAGTCGCACTGCCATCGTGTGGCTCATACCCAGTCTTGGCGTGGATCCTCACGTGGCAGGGAGGTGCGCGCGTTTCGACGAAGGAAGCTCGTCTTGCAGATGTCGCACACGAAGGGCGGCTGCTGCTTGGTCTCCTCTTGAGAACTCGTTCCACTTTGCGATGACAGCTGGCCCCTTTGATTCCTTCGTGCATCCCGGTAGCGTCGGTGCCTGTTCAGGAAGTCTCTCGTCTAGAAGGAAGCAGGGCACATGTCGCAGTTGAACACCGAACTGGAAGTGCTAGGCACAATTTCTTCACTTGTTTCAATGGTCACGCTGCATTTGTTCATCGCAGCGATGCATGAGATGGTGGGGTTGCTGGTCTTTTGTCCGATAGACGTCGGCGCAGATCAAGCGAAGCTTGCGCGGATGACATGCTGACATGCGTAAGATTGCTGACCTGCTTCCTCCTCTTGGTCCAACGCAGAACAAATTAAATATTGACACATGTTCATTGGATCAGCACTTGATAAGAATGCGCGAAAGCCAACTGTAGTTATTTTTAATCTTAGTAGGCGAACCGTTACACTCAACTTCGGGAATATGATTACACCAAGCGTGTCCTCTTTCCTAAGCTAGTGCTACCTTCGTTGGTTCCTCACTGACTGTCAGCGTCACCGGCTATACTTGGATGATTGCACCTCGATACCACTCCTCACCGAACTTGTGCAACTGCTGCTTTGTAATGAGAATGTCGTCTTTCAAGCAACCTGGCGTTCTCGCTTCTTTATTAAGGGCAGAGACATTTATTTTGCAAACTTATCTCTTCGATTCGTTAATCTCCTTTTATCATGCGAGCTCTTCCTAGTGCTTTCATTTTCATGGCGTACTTAAAGTTTCCCCACACGGTCCAAAGTATGTTTGCATGACGGTAATCTTTTCCATATTATTTAGTGGGGCTTGCACCTCTTTTTAACAAAACATCATCAACCAGTTATTTTGGATTTAGCTTCCATAGGTTGAATTAGAACTTTACGGTCTTAAAACCCTAACTACATCCATTGAAACCATCAAACTCTTAGTTCATAGGTGAAGCAATATACTTGAAGTATAATGGCAATAGAATCGCTCACACTGAAGCTCTATTGATTCGTGCATGACTGGAGGCCAAAAAGTGCGTGAAAGAAATATGAGGCGCTCCTTCCAGATCATCAATTACGTCCTCAAGAGCCCAAAAATGTGCTATGATATCCTGCAGCATCATGGGGCTGGAATCTATATGAAGTTCGGCGCATTTAGCCACCAGCAGAAAGCACATAAATAAAATCTCCAGCCAGACTACACATCCGTTTTACAACATTTCTTGACTTGTTCAAATATAGCTCGTATATCGCCTATATGACGGGTGCATACGCACAAACGACGCGTCATTACGATGCAGCTTAAGCGAAGTCACACATAATCAGCATGGTCATCCAAATCAGATGCGACTCCTTCCAAATATAACGTCTGGCCATTCTAAAATAAGCAAGACACAACCGGATGAGAGTCCAATGAATTGACGTATAGAAGTGCAGTAGCGTTGCAAGAACGGCTAGCACCATACTCCCACTTTCCTCCAACCCTTCGACTTTTGTCTCTTGTACAATTAGCCCTACAACATTGAGATCCCTCTCGGTGATCACTGTGTACAATCCCAAACATTATACGTCGCAAAGCGCAAAACTTTATCCGTTTTCTCCATAATGAATTAGAAAAAAATTCGGGAGTATGGTGTTGACCTTGGAAGCATGACGTCACATGGAGCCTCGTTGTGGTTCCTGCAGTGTAGCTGTGACCCTCGATACTACGGCGGTGGCTTCACTACCAGCGTGCCTTCCAGAGGGACATAGAGCTTTGGCCGTAAACACGCCTGCCGCGTCAACGCCGTTTTAACGCGACAGCGTTAAGCGCCCCGTCTCGCAGAAAATCCGGCGTCAGTGTCGGCGCCGGTGACGGTGTCGGCGTAAGCGCCGGCGTTCGTGGCGGAGAAAGTTATCCCGAACCACCCCGACCACGCAGGCCCTCCGCATGGCGCAGAGGCGTTAGTGAAATAATTGGATTTCACAAAATAAAATACGTCAGAAAAATTGTACAGTACACTTAACCACAACCTACAGGCATGATAGCGACGGATGGTAATTTGCATACACGTGAAAACATAATACTGTTACCCGGGAACTCACAAAGACAAACCCCTTTTCCAGCGTTTCTACCACTCATACAGCAGTGCGCCGCGGTTTTATCCTTGCAACAGTACCATCCAGATGGCGGTCGCCTCCTCGGCAGCCGCATGCGGAGGCGAACTCGGGTGAAGTCGGAGAGAAAAGAGAGCTGCAGTTGCCGAGAAGCCTGACAAGCGTTCAGGGATCTTTGAATGCTATCGCGTTCCACTCTTAAAGGCGAAGCCTAAGCGTCCTCCAAATATTTGGTGGGCGGTTCTCAAGCTGCGTTTTAATTCGTAACCATTCTTTGGCGAGTGCCCCAGCCCCGTCAAGTGAAGACTGTAATGCCTTGTATGTGCGCCAACATGTGTGATTTGCAGTCAATACATTTAGTCGTATCAATAGTGTAAATGTAGACGATTGGTAGCTTTATAAGTGATAAGGAACAATGTCAAGAAAAAACTAAATTTATCACAGAGAATACCCATAGGGATAGATAGGGCGCCACAGGAAATGCATAGGGAAGCTCGTAGTTGGGGTGGGCCCAGTGAAATTTGGAGGAGGGCCAACTTGAATTTAGAAATGCACCAACTTGAAATTAGGGGGTGGGCCAATTTAAATTTGGGGATGGGCCACCTTAAATTCGCGGATGGGCTAATTTTAAATCTCAGGGTGGGCCAACTTAAATTTGGGGATAGGTTAACCTGAAATTTGGACATGGACCAACATGGTATCTGCCGGCAACCCCAGGGCCATGTTAGAACTTAATAGAATTCCTGGACATACTACTTGAAGTCAGCAGTTCTAATGCTATTTGGGCCGTTATGGGCGATACGAAAATAGATTGCACTTCCGCTAACCCATATGCCAAAAAGTTCGAGGCTTCTTTATCCACCTATGGTTTAGCAAAGTACATAACACAGCCAACCAGGTTTACTATGCACAGTGCAACAGCACTGGATATTTGTGCATCGAATGTGAACTCATATGAATCGAAAGGTGTGACACTTTCCTATGACTTAAGCGATCACTTACCTATTTCCTGCACAAAACATCCACACTACCAAACAGCAGAAGACCAAGCGACTAATTAATGATGCCACACGACAAACGATTTACGGCGAAGCTGTAAACAGCTAGGTTCGGAAAATTTTGCGTCCGTCTATCAAGTCGCATCGACAGAGAAATTTTTCCTGTTGGATAAATAGTGCAATACCTGGCCGACCCATGGCGGAGGGGAAGCTATCAGGCCTCAAGCATTCCGCCTAGTTGAAAAAGTGTGTTGATTATCTTGGGTGCGAATACAATCTATATCAGATATTAAGCTGATAAGAACAGATACTACACTTTGACCCACGCCGGCCATGTCTACATTCACACCATACGCGTGCACGCCATCCCGCGTGTTCAAACTAGTGCCTACCAATCTGAGTCTCTTCTGTCTCCTAATGTCGTGCTCTACGTAGGCTCCTTTCCTCAGTTATGCTCTGACTGTGAAATGGGTAGGTCACGTGTTGTATGGTCTGAAGAACAACGTGCCTACCAAGAACGACGGGGTGAACAGAAAAGGGAACGGGCGTGGCGGTGGCGGTGGCGGAAGGAGATCACCGACGATGAGCGGGCCACGGACGCCAAGCGTAAGCGTACTGCCCGCCAGGAGCGTGAGGAGGAACGAAATGCGAAACGTTCACGTGTCCCGATCCCGAAAGCGTGTCCCGATCCCACCGGAGCAACGTCAATTAGCACATCGACAGCTTCGGTGGTCAACCACATTCACAGATCGCAGCACTGATCTTTTCGTTCGTATAGTTGGCGACTTTGATTGCCAAGACGTGTATTACAAAGAAATTGTAAATGGTGCGTATGTTAGATTTACAAAACTGCTTCGCCCTAGCTGTCACCCTGCGTTTCCTGTGAACATAACTTCAAGAAGTAAGAGAAAGCACGGTAAGTCGTGGGCTACAAAAGACTTACGTATTCATATCGGCCTGGACAAGGTGAGCATTCAAGCGAGAGCTCCTTGGCTCCAATTGTGCCTGTCCAGCAAGAGGTAATTGAATCGGTTTCGATTGACGCCCGAACCAAGTATTACCGGGCTAAATGTCTCCCTATATTGCGGTTTACAGCCTACAGTGCACAACCAAAGATTACGGTGCCACACAGTGAATGGCCCTTTCAAAAGCATTGACTCCTAAACACGAGAGAAAGAACGCGAATCGTTTCATTGTGCATAAGGCAAGGAAGAGACTAAAAGGTTGCGCTAGCCTAGATCCTAATAACAATATCGGCGAACTGATGGTCCAGTTAGATTAGGGTCCGGCGGACGTCGAAAAGCCCGTCATGAACCGCATCTTTCACAGGTGTTTGGTGCGAAGGGAGGCATGATGATGTCATTGCAGAGAATAAGTTTTTGGCGCACTCCAAAATAACTTGGAACGCCGTTGATGAGAGAGCCGGGCATGAATCCGCGTAGCGGTCAGTTTGTGTAGGGAGTGAAGGTTCTTGGAGCAGGTGTGCGTCTGGAGTTGGCAAAGTGCCACCACTTTCTCTCTGGAGATAGAGGGTGGTGGCAAAGGGTGTGTCGCGCTCGTGGTATTAGGTTTTTGCATGGAGAAACGCTCCACTGCGCCACAATACATCGTGAGAGGCGCAAAGCGAATTTCGGTGACGAGCCTGGCCTACAACTTTTATATCTTCATCGTGAACCAAAAGATGCACGCGCTCATTTTTGAAAGTCACTATGCGGAGTGGCTTCCTCTGCCGCTATTGCGACGCGGCTAACGTGCGAATCCTCGCAGACCTCGGCCTTGCACAACGGAAATTCGTACGGGTGCTTTATCCCGCCTTTTTACGCAACTGCCCGTGACGTATAGGTAAGAGCATCGACCTTTTTCGGCAAGGTAACCGGAATCAAAGTCATCCATTGGCTATGTAATTATTTTATTAGAGACAGCTTCCACACGTCGTCAATGTGCAGACATGGAGAGCGCTTGCAGCAATTACAAAGTGGATAGAAACGGACAGAAAAGTACGAGGAACAGGCTAAGGAAGCTTCGCACTAAAAAGCAAACGGTTTTCAAGGATATATTTCTAGGGATGCTCCATCTGAAGCATCCTTCACGATAATCAAAGCAGAAATTTAGGACATAATATCAAATGCTTTTTTTTATTGCGCAATAATGTAACCCAATTTTCTGGATTTATTTTCTTTTTCTTGTTGCTTTATATTTTCATATTTTAATGTGAGAGCAATATATGGCTAATGAAACGGAAACTCCGGCGGCGTGCCCCGCAATGGTGCACAAAGTGACGTGGTCACAGCTGTTCAATGGGCGGCGCTTCCCGCGTGGGAGCTGAGCTCCTTGAAACACCACCAGATGGCGCTCACCTTTGCGCATTCGCACAAGAGCTTGGTGGCGCAACCCACCACCCCGTTTCAAAGGGGACGCTCATAGCATCCATCCATCCATCGTAGGTAGGACATTAGGCAATATGAGAACAAGAGCTTGGTGGTACAACCCAGCACCCTGTTTCATAGGGGACATTCATAGTATGTATTCATCCTGCCATTCATCCATCCATGCGTAGCAGCGGCAGCGCTGGCCGTGCGGGGGCAAGAAAAACAAAAGAATCAGCAAGCTCGCCTTCGCGCATAGCGTTCGCCTCAAGCGTTTTCCGCGAAAGATTACGGTTGCAGAAGCCGTATTTCCCTGGAAGCGGCAACTGTGTGGCCGATGTATATATAGCGCAGGACGTCGCGGCGGTGCCAGTCAGTGCGGTGATTTGGGTGAGTTCGGTCGTGCGCTCCGATGGACGAATCTTTGACTTCGACTTCTCAGGCACTAGCTGCGCCCGGCTCCTTCGGACGTCCACGCGAATACGTGAACGAGGCCGAGCTGTCATCGGAGAGGCATCGCAATGCTTTCGCATTCATTCACGCAGGGATACCTAAGTTCCCTTTATTATTATCGTTCTAGGTATACAAAAATGACTTCTTATCCATAGCTGGCGTAATTAGCCAATGCAAAGTGAGCTAAATCCAGTTGGACTATGCTCGTGTAAGAGGAAATTACACTAGAAGACAAAATATGTGAGGTCCTAGCAAAAGGCCATTTCAAGGCATGGCCAAGACAGCTTACAAAATAATACGAGCCATCCGTGAGCGCTCCTAATTTCACAAAGCAGAGCTTATGGGTCGGTTTCCGACACAACCTTGAAGAAACGAAATCACCTGGTGCTTCGTTCATCAAACTTTAGTCACCTTCCCGCTGTCTATAAATACCCTCTCCAGAAATCATTCGCATGCTACATTATTCAAACCGACAACACAATACGAGGTGCTTAAGGGCAGATGACTATTGAAAAGTGCCCGTTTTCTGATCCTGCTAGAAACCTTGCGAATACTATGATAGCCAGCTTTACTTCGAACATATTCCTTAACGGCTTGATTAGAATTTTATTCATAATTTTGGATGCTTTTCCTCGTCGACATCATACAATTGGCACGGGTTTTTAGCTTCGGTTATGTCGTATGTGTTCGTGCCGCATAGCGACTCGAGCACCTTATAGCATACAGTGCTCGTGTTCACTCCTTGTCTTGATAACCCCCACAGCAGGCAGTTCCGTCCTCCTGAAACCATAGGTGAATGATAGACATCGAAGGTATTAGTTGAAATAGTTGTCGCTCAGAGTGAACATAATGGTAGAGTGTGGCATAGTGATACACATAATTGGGCCATATTATCAAAAGCTGCCTTCATTCGTTTGTAAGTTATTATAAAAGAATCACAGGGGACAGTTTTATCAGCAATCATATCTTTTTCTCTCCGCAACCATTTGTTACAATTGGACACCTGGCCAAATACATGCCTGTTAAATCTGTTTCTCAGAAGAGTAGGTAGGCTTTGTGCTCTTTCCTATGGCAGTTTGCCAGACTACTCCTTGCTTTCGTTTTACTATCCTACATGGGTAAATAAGTTGTCACCGCAAATAATATTGTTACGTAAAACGACACAAGGCAAGACTATTTAGACTGTATTTACAGTATGTGAGAGACACAGTAGCCAAGATGGTGGACCGCCACCAGCACCAGAGAGAACCGTCTTCGTCGTCTGCCTCAGGCTGAATGTCTCTCTCGTAGCATTACCCCCGGCGTTGCAAGCGCCCTCTCGGCGCACTTCACACATTGTCGTTAGAAGGAGGGCTGTAGGCTTTCAGTCTGCTGACGTGAACTATGTCACTGGGAGAGATCGCAGGCGGTAAAGTCGGAGAGATGGGAACAATCTCGTAGGTGACGTCCGTGACCTGGCGGAAGATTCGATAAGGACCCGTGTATCGAGATAACAACTTCTCAGAAAAGCCAACCCGACGGAATGGACACCACAGGAGAACTAAGGCACCGGGTGAGAAGCGAACGTCGCGATGCCGGCTGTCATAGAGGCGCTTCTGGGACGCTCGCCACGAGCCTCTTCCTTCTGACGCCATTGCTCCTGTTCGCCACTTCTCCCGCTCCCCGTCGCCGCAACGCAGCCAATCCCGCTCTCCGCAGCCTCGCCGCTTTTCCTCGCCGTCCTTCTCTGCACGATCGCCGCAGAAAAACTAGATAGTGCAGCTTATGGAGGTGAAGCTGCAATGCCATCGTCTCCTGCAAATCCTCTATAACACTACAACACATTACATGGGATTGTGAATAACACCCGTTTCATAAAACATACCACACAATGGATCAATGGGAGGCGCAGCTAACCAGCTCAGACCTCATGGGACAACAGTCCTTCATAGAACAGGTCAAGCGGGCGACCGAGGCCAGTGGGGCCCTGCACTAAAGGGGCTCCGATCATTCCACCAAAATGCTTTTGATCAATAAACGTTTTCTTCTTCTTCTTCTTCAACTGACGCTCCCCACTCACCATAGCCTCCTAGAAGTCAAAGTCTACAATGTTCCTGTGACCGCCCTCATCGACACTGGCGCACACTTGTCTAATATGAGCGCCCCTTTACGCCGCGCCTGCAGAAGATTATGACGCTGTCTACGATACAGACAATACGTGTTGCCGAAGTTGGTGCTCTTCAAGTGATCGGAATGTGCACCACCCGTGTCAGCATTCCCGGTCATCGTACTGTTGTCCTTTTTGCCGTCCTTGCCCACTGCCCCCATGACCTTATCCTTAGCCTTGACTTTTTTTTCGGCACACTCGGCCTTAATTGATTGTTCTTCTGAAACACTCTGCCTCGATCTTCCTCTTGATTCAGATGCCTGCGAAACGCCCGTCAGCCGCTTAAGCCCCACCGCTTTTGTTTGCCTACCGCCTCGAGCCGTCACGTACGTGTGTTGTCAAAGACCCCTCCCGTTGCTTACGGCGACTATATCGTCTCTCCGATTACAGACGTACACCTGACGTGCAATGTTACTGTGCCACATACCGTCGCCACATTAGTTGATAACTGTGTCTTCCAACCGCTACTAAACTTTGGTCTGACCCCCCAAGTGTTGCCCCATTAGATGTCACTTGCCCATCTCACCGCTATAACAGACCATGACGTCGAGGTTGTCGCCATAACTGCACCTGAAGAAGCTGAAGTTTCCCCGTCACCAAGTTCTGACGACAGCATTTTTCGCAACATAATTGGATCAAACCTTTCGCCTGACCAGGCCGACGCTCTCTGCCGGATTTTGGCCTCACACAGCGACATTTTCGACAGTCGGGATCGAGCCCTGGGCCAGACTAAGATTGTCGCCCACCGAATCAACACTGGCGACTCTTTGCCCATTCGCCGTCGACCTTACCGTGTGTCCGCATCTGAGCGCGCAGTGATTCAAAAAGAAGTGGCTAAAATGCTTGCGAAGGACATCATCGAACCATCATCTAGTCCTTGGGCCTCTCCCGTCGTATTAGTAAACAAGAAAGACGGTTCCTGGCGTTTCTGCATTGATTATCGGCACCTCGACAAAATCACGAAGAAGGACGTGTACCCTCTTCCACGTATTGACGACGCCCTCACCTGCCTCCATGGTGCCACCTGCTTTTCATCCCTGTACCTTCAATCTGGCTATTGGCAAATCGCTGTGGACGACCTGAATCGCGAGAAGACCGCCTTCATGACCCCTGACGGCCTTTACGAATTCAAAGTCATGCCTTTCGGCCTCTGCAACGCACCAGCCACCTTTGAGAAAATAATGGACACACTGCTTCAAGGATTTAAATTGTTGACGTGTTTATGTTACCTGGGGTGCTATGCAGGATGCGCCGAGTTTCTCGTTTACACGAGTTTTACCCGAGTTTGCTCGATGGCAGTCAGTGAACGGAGATAGCAAGGAAAGCGCAAGAACAACGGGCCAAAAGAAATGTCGAGATAAAGCCGCGTATCACAACATGAGCGCACCCTACGCGGCATTTCAAGCACAGAAGACTGCGCAACGAAACGCGCCAGCGCCGCGTATTGTTATCAACGTATTAACGCAATTTAGCAATACCGTGACTGTCCCGCTGTCTATCTGCACGCTTGCCGTGAGCCACTTGCCACGCCTTTCTCGGGCGCGTCAAGGACGTGCCTCCTGATCGGGCATTATCTTTCTATCCTCCGTCGAATGCGAACAGGGCACATGCGGTGCATTCTTGCATCTACACTTTCCTTCAATCGAATGCGTTAAAATACAACAAATAAAATAATGAACATTTTATTTCTTAAAGTATCGGTTTTTCATTTTGAGTGCTATAAATTTCTGATGACAAACGAAGATCGAGCGAATTATTAGATTTTGCACTTTTTTGCCGTGAGCGGCGACAGTGAGGTGACAGCTTACAAGCGGATACATTCTAGAGGGTCGCACACACGAGGGAGTTTACACGGTGACAAGTCGCCAGGGGCGCTGCAGTGCTATTCTCGATTAAGTCAGTCATGACAATGATCTGACCATTCCCTGTCTATTAGGGGAAGGGCAACGCATCGCCGCGGCATGGCTGTTCACCGCAGGCGCTTCACTGAGGCTATTAAGGCCACCGCTTTACCAACGAAAAACGAGACTATAGCCATAGAGAGGGGAGCAACGGCTGTCGCTGCAAAATGGCTGTACGGTACCATGTTTATTTCTGTGCGCGAAGCCTCCGTGATGCATTGTGAAGAAGAGCGAGCTTCCCAGCGTCACAATTTGCTTTTCATTGCTTGCCCAGTGAAAGTGCCTCAGTGCGCATATACGCAGTATTTTGAGTGTGTTCTGTACTCCAAAGTGCTTGCCGATTGCTCTTGCTGCTGAGCTAACAGCGATCGCAGATCGATATCGTAACGAGCCCGCAACAATCGCATTTTGGCAGGTGAGGGCTCTAGTGTGCAGTTATGAAATGAGACTTCGAATGCAGGAAGGTGTTGCAACTGTTTAGTGTGCTGTGCTTGTGATGAAGAAATGTTATCTTAATGGGTCTAGAAAAGCGGGCGATGCCTGACGCTGACCGTGTTAGTGACACTACCGCTCCGATACATAGCCGATCACAGATCAGTCATCTCAAATGACAGCTGCGATACGTTGTCGTTGGAAACCACCACGCACTCCTCAGCATCGTCGTCCACCACGGCGCATCGACACCTTGCAAGTAGCTACAGCGACGTGCCGATAATTATTTGCTGTGTGCTACGTCGCCACAGTGCAGGCAATGAAACTATGTTGTGGGGCCATCACAGCTCGAGAACATATACGCATATGTATAAGCCAGCGATAGTCGGCGCTCAGTACACCACCCATGACAGTGCGTTGTGCGTGTTTTATCTCGGTGGTCAAGATGGTTGATGCCTCTCTGCTCAGCACCGCGACGTTGTTGCCGAACAATAAGTTGGACGTGGCTCAACTGTGGTGTGTGAGCACACAAGAATTACATGCCTCGCGTGGGGCGTGACCTATGATTTTAATTGACAGGCGAACTCGAGCCAAACTCGTACATCGCGAAATCCTCCCCGAGTTGAACTCGGGAACATGGCAGCGGCAGCCGCAGCCTATGTCATCGCATCCATCGATAGCAAGCGTCAATACACCGTCTGGACGCGTTCACCTACATGACCGACGTAGAGTTTCAACGTCATTTTCGCCTTTCCAATACGTCAGTGCGCTGGCTGTGTAGCGAGTTAAACGAAAGCTCTCGTCTGCGGAGACAGCCTGGCGGGCAAATTATGCTTTCGGAGCACAGAGTGGTGTGATTAAGCTGCAGAGGAAGAGTTCGTGCGATCACTTCGGCTCTCTCCGGCTTCAAGCGCCGTGCGTCCACCGTGTCCCAGCGCCAGGTCCAGCGGCGTCATTGGAGTACTGGGGCACCTGCAAGCACCTAGGGTTCCAACCGGACCAGCCAGCATGTGGTTGGTTGGTCCCATCGTAGTGGTCACATTGTACAGGAAGACTCAGAATGGACGCCAGGCTGCCTTCCGGTGCAAGAGGTGCCGAAAGCTGTCTTTGCAGTTACATGGTACCGCTGCACTGTACGGGCAGAGAGGCGAAGGAAGTTACTTCGCCAACACGGCCCACCTCGGCCGTCCGAACGTCCACCTCTTTAGGCAGCAAGTGATTTGACTCACGTGCTGCGTGAGCAATAGCGTAGATGCGTGGCTGTTGAAGGAGATGACCAGCGACTTGTTTCCTTTATCGAAGCATGCCATCGCCGACTGGAAGAACTACGCCCTTGAGGTCATGATGGACGAGCTGCTGGCGCGACCTCCACTCGGGGGCCCCGGGAAGATAGTGCAATTTGACGAGTGCCTTCTTCGCGGCAAGCGAAAGTACAATCGAGGCCACCTGATGAAGGGCGACAACGTTCCACCGAGCCGCCAAAATTACGGCGATGTTAAAAGATCGTGCACCATGGGTCTTCGGCGTGGTCTGCGTTACCACAGGAGTGCTGCGACATTTCAAGGTCGACCGACGAGATGAAGCCATTATTGCAGCCAATGTTCGGGGCCTTTATTCGCAGTAACGCATGGGTCGCATAGAACTGTATTCCAAATTTAGTGGATGCTAACGAGGCGAGCCTCAATCTGCACTGGGAAACAGTCAACCACAGCGTGAAAATTGTGGGCCCCACCACGAGCGTTCAAACGCAAAAATAGACATTTATTGTCAAAAAGTGAATCGCCACCTCGTCAGCGGTGGTGACAAGGTAACTGCAGCGCTGCTGGAGTCATTCGTGGCATAAATGTCGTGTTAATCAATTAACCTCCACGTACGCTGCGAAGACCATTTCTTGCGTTTGCTAGAAGCCACGGATCGCTCGGGCTACCCAGTACAAAGACTATTTCCTGCGGTTGTTAGAAGCCATCGCTCGGCACTAGCCCGTCGCAAGGTGCATCACAAAGTAAAAGAAAATAAAGCGTAGTTTTCTGACCCCCGTATGAGTGCTTTCCGGCATTCGTGAGTACTTACACGATAAGCGCGTGGCAAACCACTA
This sequence comes from Dermacentor silvarum, assembly GCF_013339745.2. NCBI lineage: Eukaryota > Metazoa > Arthropoda > Arachnida > Ixodida > Ixodidae > Dermacentor > Dermacentor silvarum. Next base: position 52,246,556 of record NC_051158.1, on the reverse strand, counting down.
CTGCGCTAGCAGACGCTCATTCGTCTCGCACTCTTACTTTAGCACGAGCAACGAAAGATCTGTTGAAATCCCAATGGAAAACCACGCTCACACCAATCTGTGCTCGGGAATGGGAGCGCAAGCAGCTAGCGAGCCGCACCAATTCAATCCAGAGGAAAGAGAAGGAACAACGAGCGATCTCTTGAAAGCCCAGTGCGGAAACCAGCGCACACCGATCTGTGCTCAGAAATGCTAGCGGAAGCGCGTAGCGAGCCGCGCCAATCTAATCCAGAGGAAGAAAGAGGAGGGCGAGCGTTCCCTCGTGGTATACTGCGAAACGTATTAAACGGCAAATTAGTCTAATACACATTCAGTGCACATCTTGTAAACATTTAAAATGCTTATAACCCATATTAATGTGACTAATATTAGCGTACTAATACATTTATTGATAACATGCTTGTGCCTATAATGCACTCTGTGGAACGACAGACAAGTGAAAGAAGGTACGACCATGCACCGACCGTATGATCACGTGAGCCCCAGTTCGTCGACCGCCCATATGGCAACGCCCAAGAGATGATAGCCACCCAGAGTAAATCTAGATAAACTAATGAAACTGGAGGCGTGCCGACGTACAAACTTTGTCTTGCTACCATTAGTTGTTTCATCTTGGGGCGTCGCCAGAGCTCGTGAAGATACCGAGTTTCGCCAAACTCGGCGCATCCTGCATAGCACCCCTGGACGACGTGATAATTTTCTCCCCCACTTTTGCAACACACCTTGAGCGGCTTTCGACCATTCTACCAATTTTCTGACGAGCTGGCCTCCAGCTAAATTCCTCGAAGTGCCACTTCGCTCCTCGTCAAATTACTGTGCTGGGTCACCTCGTTGACGCTTCCGGTGTCCGACCAGACCCAGATAAGGTACGCGTTGTCGCGAACTTCCCCATTCCACGGTCTGTCCATGATGTTCGTAGTTTCGTGGGGCTGTATTCCTACTTTCGCCGTCTCGTGAAAAACTTTGCGGCGCTCGCTGGTCCACTCACTGACCTTCTCTTCAAAGAAGACGGCCCGTTTTGTTGCTGACGCCTTCTCTGAGCTCATCGCCGCCCGAACGACTCCACCAATTCTTGCCCATTTTGACCCTGCTGCTCCCACGGAAGTGCGCACAGACGCTAGTGGTCATGGCATCGGTGCAGTTTTAGCCCAAAACCAACAAGGCATTTATCGTGTTATTGCGTACGCCAGCCATCTCCTGTCGAAATATGAACGCAATTACTCTCTCTGAATGTCTATCTCGTAGCAATATTATGGACAATAAATACACAAATAACGCCCGTTTCCTTTTTTCCTAAGACAAGCTATCAACGCAGGCTGCAATATTTCTTCATTATCAGCGCTAAAATTAGGCTCCATGATTGCGCATTTGAAGAGAAACAATTCCTGTTTAGAAAGTGTCTTGATGTGCGGATGCCTAATTACGAATATGATGAAATTAGGGTATGCAGCGATGTAAAATAATTGTTTTGCTGTTGTGATCTTTTTTGCTTTATAAATTTCGTGAATACTACTAGAACCGCACCGCTATACGGTTTTTTTTTTACCAAATTAGGTTATGGGACTATGGGCAGTACTATTTGTCCAATGAAGAGACTGTGTTCCGAAATTAAAGCTTTTTGTTCCACATTAGGAACGGACTAGGGCATTGCTATTTGCCAATGAAGGATGTGTTCAAAATTATAAAGCTATAATGGCACCTGATACCAATTCAGACATTACAATGCATCTCAATTATACGGCATTCTCCGCATTAAATCACTCAGTATCACTCGTATAAACACAGGAATCCCATGGAAATACACTGACCAAACACGATTATCAAATACGTTAGGGGGTTTGTGATGCGGTTCTAGGTTTCCGGGTATGAACTGAGGCGTCACACTTGAGAACCTCTTGTCTAGGCTGCCAGAGTACCTAAAACGTGCTAGCTGGCATATGCTATAACAGTGCCACATTAAGCTGACTAAGTGAACCCACGCTGTCGTCTCTACCTACCGCTAAGGATTCTGGGGAGGATATGATTTCAGGAGCTTTGAAGGAAACAACTCGTTTATTTTAGATACAAGATAGCGAGAGAGAAATAAACTTTTGTTTTCTGAAACGGTCATTCAAGTGACGACCTGGTTCACCCTAGGTCGGAGGATTCTTTATTCCAGGAACTCTCTGGCATGGGCTGCCTCCTGGGTACGGGCGACAAGACTGCGTTGGTCAGCGAAGTCGTCAGGGGAAAGCTTCACCTCCCACATTTCAGTGGTGGTATAGATGTGCGCTGAGTTGGGGGCTCTTCTCAGCCTCTATGGGGCGCCTTGTTTGGAGTCGTCTTGTTGAGCTTGTGAGCTTGGGTCTGTGGATGTCTCACGCAGTGGGCAACCCTGGACCATGTGTTTCAGGGTCTCTGGGACGGTCGCAGTGGGTGTATGGTGTACAAGTACTGCGTAGGATACCGTCTGGCATGATTATTCCGTGTACATAAAGGTGTTAATCTGTAGGCGGCGGAGGATGACTCCTTCCTCGTTGCTCAGATTCTTGTGAGAGGAAGGGTACGTTATTCTGCTGAGTCGGTGGTGTAGCAGAAGCTCCGAGTACTTTAGGACGATGTCATCAACGTTAGTGGGCGGCTTGGTGTGGTATGGCAGGAAACGCAGGGCTGGTATGCTCGCGGGCGGTGGCGTGTGCGCCTCATTTCCTGTCATGCCCTAATGGCCTATAATCCAATTGGTGTGGGTGTCTGGGAGCGAGGCGAGTGATGTGATTTCGAAGTATCTTGAGTGCGGTTTCTGATATGCGTCCTTTTTGATAGTTGTGAACTGCTACTTGGGAATCAGTGAGGATTGCGGCTACTTCAGGCAATTTGTTACTGCCAGAGCGATTAATGTACCCTCTGCAGTCTCGGCAGGCTCTTTTCCGGATGGTGACTGCTGCGAGTTCTTGCCTTGGTGATCCGTGACGCTTAGGGCAAACTCGTTTCGTTTAATATATCGGGCAGCATCGGTGTACTTTGTATCATGGTTCGTCACGTATTATTTGTTGAGGGCGCTGATTCTGCTTTGCCGACGCTCATTATGGTAAGTCCGATGCATATTGCGCGGTATACGTGCAACGCTGATACACTCCCGGAGTGCGGGTGGGATTCTTCCTTTCTGGGCTGTTTCGGCTATGTAGCTTTCACTGCAGTTGAGGTGGCGCAAAACTTCACGTCCGGTGGTGTGAGCTTGAGCCGCTCTAGTGGCTGAAATTATAATCCCCGGAGAGCTCTTTCCACATATCTGGACGCCGAGCTTGAGGAGTTTCTCCATTGATGCTGTGGGTGGGAGGGTCAAAGCTACTTTGATTGCCATTCGAATGACAACATTGAGTTTCTTGATTTCAGCCGGCTTGAGTGTCAGGTAGGGAGTGCCGTAGGTGATACGGCTTGTAGGAATTAACGTGACGGCGGCGAACGAGCCATGCCGTCGTTCCTACTCAGAAGCTGGCGAGCGGAGCGGAGGCTGAGAGACCAGCGTTTGAAGCTCGTCGAACAAAATTGCGCGTGCCGAGCTTGCGCTTGCAGCACGCGCTGGCTTCTTTATTTTTAACAGCGAAGCTGTTTAAGCCAGCCGTGATTTGTGGTGGTGCCAAGAAACCACCGCGCCGTAGCCATGGAGACCGGAGGAGGGACACGCGGCTCTCGTTGCACGCGTCTCCTCCTCGCCAGCTTCTGCCTTCCCGACCCCCGCTCTCTTCTCTCTGCGGCGCGCTGAGCCGAGGACAAAAA